>NC_045806.1:42635913-42935913 GCF_009873245.2 Balaenoptera musculus | reverse complement strand
ATAGATGAACTCGTATTATACGTTTAAATTCCCCACCATGCTTTTTCTCCTAACTTTATATTAGGAATACTTTGTATATTAGTACAAATGTATTTAACATTGTATTTAAAGATATTAAACCTATTAGCATCACATTCAGTGGCTGCATGGTATGGCATTATATGGATGTACTATACCATAATTTATTTAACCAGTCCCTTGTTGTGCTTTTAGGTTGATTCCAGTTATTTGCTATTACACATAATACCATGATGCACATTCTTGTGCAGATCATCTTTGTCCAAATTTCTGATTAGTTCCTCAATACGACAGAATTTGAGAGAAGAATTACTCTCAAACGGGAGGAATGGAGATATACGGTAAAGAATGTTTTCTTAAAGCACTTGAAAATGGCAAGCCCAACAAGAAACGGACAGTCATCTTTAAAAAAATCTACAGTCAATTGTGCTTAATATCACTCGTCTTTATAATGCCAGCTGGGTAGCAATCTCTTTGAAATCAATGCAAACAGTACTCACCCAAGCAGGCTGCAGCCCCAACCATCGCATAAAGGCCAGGGGTGATACAATCCGCTCCTTGACTGCACCAGCTATTGAAGATGGCCCAGTCATGGTGGTAATAAGCCAGCTGTTCCATCCCTACTCCCAAGAGCCGACCCGCTATAGCACCAACAGCCATGCTAGGGATAAAGAGGCCAGAAGGGATCTGCAAAGAGAAAGCAAAAGATGGTCAGTGAGAAGTGACGTGATCGTCCGGCACATGATAAGGGCTAGAGGACTGACCCTCTGCGAAGCGAACAGGCCAATGACAATTTAACTATGCACTATGCTAGCAAGTGGCTGCAAAGATTTGTGTAATACTACAGGGACTAGAGGTTCTCTGGGACGTGCAGGCAAGGACGACTGCAAAGACGCTTACCCTGATTCGGGGTCCATCAGGCAAGAGCCTGAACTCTCCAGACCAACACAGAACTGGAGGCAGAAATTAAGCCTTTCCCAAAGAAAAAGGAAAATAGATGGAGTTTCTCATATATGCAGACATTTTCCCCAATTTTGAATTCTAATCAACAACAATTACCCTTTATTGACTATCTACAATGTTCTATGCTGGATGCTCTATGGACCAGATTTCGTGGGTTCTTTACAACCACCCCAGGAGGCAGGTGTTATAATTCCCAACTCGCAAAGGACCTAAGGTGCAGAGAGGTTAAGGAACTCACCCAAGGCCAAGATTTAGTTAACACTGGTGCTGCGGTTTAATTGCAATGCTTGTAACCACTCTCATGTATTGAATCTTGACCCACTGCTCACACAAAAAGGATGGCACATGAGGTTTCAGTTTATTTTAACAGTATAAAGAAAGAATAAATGATTAAGTTTTCTTAATGAGATAGTGACTACGGTTGCATGACTATCCCAAAAAGGAACCCCCATCTGTCTCCCCACTCTTTTTTTGACTCCTAGGATACAATAGTGCATTCTCAATTTTCTGTGCTAAGAGAGGGAAAATGATGACAGAGATAACCCAAACAGCAGATTATTTTAAAATAGCTTGTATTCAATTCTGGAATATATTTGAATCAGGGTGGGTCTGATGGTCTGCAAATTTACTTTAGATGAAAGAATGAAGCCACGAGGTGAAAAGTAACTCAAGAAGCACTGCAAATCTGTCCAGGGTGTTGAAGAGGATGCATATCAATTCAGAGATTACAGTACTGCCTAAACCAACTTGCTGGCTCTTATTTTCTGGTTTGAATCTCCATTTCCCTAGAGAATAGAGGAAATACCTTGGTAGCTGAGTGCTAAAGAAAAGAAACAAACAAATGAAAACCAAGGAAGAGAAGGAAAATACTTTACAAATTTTCCTTCCTGGTTTCTTCTGACACATGGAAATGATAACGGGTACTGAAAATAAAAGATGCTGGCCTAATATCAGCTTTTGATAATCTAAATATTAATTTAGGATCACCTGTGAAGTTCTTGATAATTGGACACTGATAACAACTGTAAAAAATACATTTAGCTACATATTGGGTTGAGCCATATGAAATTGCTATTTTAGTGGTCAAAATGGTTGGCAACTTCTTTTGGTTCAACCTACTATTTTGCTTTATTCGTAACTCTAAAGCCACTTTATAAGGACCAAAAAATGTGTTGGTCAAATATTGTTGTGATACAAAATGCACTGGAATAAATACCTCAGCATCCTTTTTGAGAGGCAAAATATGTTTTCCACAGAAAAGGAGAAAATGTTTCTACTTGAAATCTCATCACTGAGGTTTGCATTTGGCCTAAAACTGGGCTTGCACAATTTTAGATAGAGGTACAATCGTCTAAGAAGTTATGAGAACACGTGGGGGTAAAAAGGGCTTTGGGTCTTCGAAGCTGCACATGCCACACGAACTATGAGAATTGTACAATATCTTGGCTTTGCCCTCCAAACTTACAGCCACACAAATATCCACCAAGGACCAAAAGAATCTCCTCACCTTCATGCCAAAGGTGAATATAGTGATGACAATTTTCAGTATGAGCGTCAAGGCTAGCTGCCACATTGCGCTGTAGACTCCCACACCAGCCGGTCTGTCGGGCAGCTCACCCGCCTTGCTTGTGTTGAAACGGTTCTCATAATCACAGAGCTTAGAGGAGTCCAGAAGGCCACAGTCATTGAACAGCTCAGAAATGAGCTCACTTGTGCTCATACGGGTGTACTCATTGGGGAAAGCCAGGATGGCAGTGATGGCCGTTATGACGAGTACCTCTATGACAGGATACTTGCCCAACTGAGTGGTCTTACGCTTCCGACACCAGGCGATGTTGGTGCGGATAAACAAAGCTCCCCACAGACCACCAAATATGCCCAACAGAATGAAGGGCACGAGCTCAAAGAGATGCCACGGGGTGTGAAACTCCACATAAAATAGAACCAGGCGGCTGTTCCCAAACGGATTGATGGAGCGTAGAGTGAATGCTGCCACTAAAGCAGCAAAAAACGAACGCCACAGTGTTTTGAGGGGAAAGTAGTAGCTGACCTGTAAGAGAGAAAATAAGAAAGTAAACTCAGTCAACATGCGTAAACTGGGGTGAAAACTGGTGCTGCAGGAATTAGAGTTGAGGATGAAAATGGCCTGGAGATCTCCGGCCCCGTGGCAAAGCGCTGGAGTTGGGCAGAGCACTTTGGGACTGCAATGTACACAGACAATGGCCAGAATTCCTGGCACAAAATCATGTGCGTGGCTCTACAGACAGATAGAAGTATTACCTCTTCTAGGCTGAATAATACTCCGCCAATAGGTGCCCCAAAGGCTACAGATACACCGGCTGCAGCTGCAGCTGACAAGACCTACGATGCAAAACCCAAAATTAGTGATAGATCAAGGCCACTTTCCTACCTTCAATCACATTTTAAAAAGGAATGTTAGTGATTACTAAACATAAAAAAACAATTTTATATGCTCCATATCCAGTTTATCAAAAATGAAGTTCAATGTATATTTACTTTGAGAGCAAACACTGTATGCTGAATTTTGAACACATGGTTCACATGCTGGAACATGTAGAGGGCCTTCCTTTGTAATTAATTTAGGCATGTACTTGATTCCAAATTATGCCCCCCCATCCCCAACACTCCCAATTCCGTAACTGATTTTGAGTCTGCAGACCTATTTACCACCTAAATGAAATACTTCCAGTGATGTATTTACATAGCACTTTCTTTATAAAGGAAATCTTTTAAAATGAGATTTTAAAGGCTCTAATGATACAAAACTGAAGTAATGATTGGCTCACAGCTAGTCAGAAGTTGAAAATATTCAGACAATAAGTATTTAGAGTTTCCTGTACTATGTGCCCTACTCCATGGCTAGTGACCTATGGAGACAGAAGTAGGGGGGCGACTAGAGGCAAAATTGGGGATAGATTTTGAAAAGAAGAGAAGACCTAAATGTGTTTAGGTATGGCAAGGAAAAGGGTGAGGAGGGAGAGGAAGAGGAAGAAGCTGTCAGAGAGAAATTAAAAGGGACAAGGAGGTGGGGAAAGAGAGCAAGTGATATTTCGAGAGCACCATCTTTGTATATCATAGGCATTGGCGTGTGTATGTAAAAGGTGCATGACAAACACACCAGAATTAATAGAAGGATAAAGTCCTTTCATCGGATTCTGGTTGCTGTGGAGTGGTATATAATTTGTGGTAGTGAGGAACTATTTTTAAAAGGAGGTTGAATAAAATTAAGAGTTTTTGAAGAAAAAATGGTTCTCGGCAAAAATAAATAGGCAGGTTTCTCTGGGAGTGCAGGATGGCCAAAGAAAATGAAGGGGGTTGGGGGGAAGAGTGATCTCTGGTGTTAGCTGGGGAGGACTTTGAAATTCAAGGCTAGAATGACTTTCATCTGAGAAGGATGAGGACATTCAACATGGAACTTGAGAAAGGGGATTTCAGTGACTTTGTTTAGGATGAATTATGAGGGAGAAGAAAGAATCGAAGTGGCCTGTTTGCTTTAATATTATGTTGTAGAGTAGGGTCTATCTACACCTACCTTCTCAAATCTCTATTTTACTCTCAACCATCTGGCCACTTTGACAAGGCCCTGGGACATAAAAGGGTTACTGCTGATGGTGAGAACAACAGGAAAAAATAACTGCCAAGTCTGAATAAGCAATAGGAAGTGAATGACATATTCAAATATTCATGAGTTTAGTTAGAAATATATATGACACCTGTACAGAGAAACAGCCAAATCAAACTCCTCTCTTATTTTATAAAGAACTATTTGAACAAAAATGCCAATTTTTATGGAATGAAAGTAACCAGCAATCTACAGTTTCAAAGCTACCTCTACCTATGCAAAACCAGCAACAATCAACACTTTACTCTTGACAGTTAAAATGGTTTTTTTTCCATGTCTTTAGCTTCTGTTATACATTATTCCTGTCTAACAACCTCACTAATTTAATACTGCCTTTATGTCCCTCTACATTTGACAGATAGCTAAACAACCTACTCAGATTTCCCCCTCTCTCTCCTGCTAGCCTACCTCTCCTGCCAGGAACTTTCCCCCTTGAACTATCAAAATGTATTCCATATTTGAAATTTCAACATGTTTGAGTTTCCTTCTGAGTCTTACGGTGAATTTTGTTTTGTTTTGTTTTGAGAACAAATCATTAGGTTCCGATTTTGTGAAAAATTCTTTCTAATGAAATGACCTTGGTCTCGACCCATTCCATATGTGATTTCTTTGTAATTCAAGGAAAATAGAGCAAGAACCATTTTCTGAAATCCTTAATTATAGCAGGACAAAAGTAACCAATGACTTGGAACTTTTAGAAAAATGTTCTTCCTCCTCAAAATGACATACATTAACAACTGTATAAACGCGAGAACAACTATAGAGATGCTGCAGCGGGGTTAATTTAGCGGGGTTGAGCCAGAAGACAGGGAGAGAGATATCCACTACAGAGAGAAACCAATGCAGCGTGCTGTTAGGTAGAAATAAAAGATGGAAAAGCTGGCATCTGAAACACATGCTGAATTTTATATTCTCTCACAGGGATAAACAACTTTCTTTTAAAATAATCTTCCATTAGTTTTGTACTTATTTTGTAATAGAAATAGCACATGCTTGTATAGAATTATACATAATAAAAAGTTGAAGTCCTTACTTCTCCCTCACTTTCCCCCTCACCAGAGGTAGACATTTTTTAACAGTTTGGGGTGAAACCACTTTCCAGCCATTTTCTTTCTAGGTGCATATATACATACTTTTCAAAAACATTAACTGATTTTTACTATACACATTATTCTGAGATTGGCTTCTAAAAGTTTAATGGTATTTTATAGCCATCATTCCATGTGAGTATACATAGCATTATCTCATTCTTTTTAACAGTTGCACAGTATTCTAGAGTATGGACAGAATATTGTTTATTTAATCAGTCCCCCATTGATGGACATTTTGACTGCTTCAGTTTTTCACGATGTTGACAGATGCTTCACTGTCTATCCCTATACACCTTTGTGCACACATGGTAGGATGTCTGTAGGATAAATTTCTAGAAGTGGAACTGCTGGGTCAAAAGGCATTTGCATTAACACTGGTAGAATCCCCCAACTCTCATCTCTAAGGTTGTACCATTTATGCTCTCACCAAAAAAGAGACTATTAAGGCCGTTTGTTATTACCTCTCTGCGTTTGGCTTCATTCTTCCTGTATTTGTTGAAGCAGTGGCACAGGATGTTCCCACAGCAGCAAGCCACGTGCACTAGGGGGCCCTCTTTGCCCAAGCTCAGGCCAGATGACACTGCCAGCACCAGTGTTATGGTTTTGATAATCAGGGTCCACTTACCCAAATAGCCCCTAATAATGAAACCACTCAAGATAGTTTTTATCTGCAGGTCAAACACAGAGAGATTGAATACAGACTAAGTAAGGAAACAAGGCTAAGAAGCAATAAATCTGGTCCTCGTTATAGAAACTGCACCTTTTGAACAAGTGATATATAAATGCTTCACCCACAGTGATCCCAGTTTGGGAGGGAGCCCAGCAGCCCAAGAAAGTGAGAAATGTTCTTTAAACTTTCATGTTCCTTTTTTTCTTTTTGGCCATGTGATAGCTGGGCAAGGTAGTATTGTAAGTATGAGAGTGCATTGTATGGAGAAGGGGCAGCAGAGAGGGAGGGTGTTTCCCTTACTTATATCCTTACAGGCTAGTATAGCCTTGACTCTCTACCAAGGAATCTGTAACTATGACTTGGTCAGGAAACAGAGGGGGGCAAGGTCATCCAGGTAACCTAAAATCTCTGTGGTTTCAGTCACTCAAGCAATCTAAACCAAAAGTACTTAGAAATAGGGTTTTAGTCACCCTCCTTCTAGCCCAAATCATATTGCAGGAAATGTAGCAAAACAGTTTTATTTCTTCTGCTCTAACAAAGTTGACAATACCACTATTTTTTCAGACCAGAATCCTGGGATCTACCTTAGGAGCTTCTTGGTTAGGGAGTCGAGGAGGTCTTCAGGGGCCTGGTTCACCAGGAACCCGGAGGAGGCTAGGAATCAACTCCCTTTATTTATTTATTTTTTAAATATTCATTTATTTATTTATGGCTGCATAGGGTCTTTGTTGCTGTGCGCAGGCTTTCTCTAGTTGCGGCGAGCAGGGGCTACTCTTTGTTGCGGTGCACAGGCTTCTCATCGTGGTGGCTTCTCTTGTTGCAGAGCACGGGCTCTAGGCACGCGGGTTTCAGTAGTTGTGGTATGCGGGCTCAGTAGTTGTGGCCCTCAGGCTCTAAAGCGCAGGCTCAGTAGCTGTGGCACACGGGCTTAGTTGCTCAGTGGCATGTGGGATCTTCCCGGACCAGGGATCAAACCCGTGTCCCCTAGACAGATTCTTAACCACTGCGCCACCAGGAAGTCCCTCAACTCCCTTTAATGTCCAGGTAGCCCAGCCTGGGAGGAGACTTAAGGGAAGATCTAGAGAGGCCCTAGATTGCCTCGTGATCTGATCCTGCTTGATATTCAACTGTGGTATATGCTGGAATACATATTAAATTGTTTTAACTAAAAGGGATTCATTATTGTTACCATTTACAAACCATTTTAGAGACTCACCTCAGGGATTCCAGAGCCACAGGCGTACGGTGCGAACACCTTGACAAGAGATACGGCAAGGAAGGCAAATAGGAGAGCCCAGAGGACATACATGAAGTAATTGACTATGTAGGCAAAGGCTCCCTGGAACAGGGGAAAAAGAAAGACGCTTGTTTTAGCCCAGACAGCCTCAGTGAGGCATGCAGCTCTTCTGAGGAATGGGTTTTCAGGAGAGGAGGTCAGAAAGAAAAAAAAACAATATTAAATTGCTCAAGATGTTCCTTCCCAGACTGTCAGCAAAGCAACTGTCAGCCCACTTGCTACTGAAAATGAGGGGCTTTGTTACACCCAGAGGACACTGACAATGCCTTCTAAGGATGGACAAGAACGAAGAAGCAAATTCACTTTCTATATGAGTGCTTTGATAGATTTTGTAGTCAAATATATATGATACTATGTCAATTTCATTACGAGTCTTAACAGCCCTTTTATCAGAATGGCTGAACCTTGACTACATGTTTGAAGTGAAGACTGGCTCCAGAGTCCCATTAAATTCATCCTTGCCTACTACCTACCTTGGTGTCAAATTCTCATAGGAGGTTATAGTATCTAAAATTCTTTTTTTTTTTTAAGATTTATTGACTGATTGATTGATTGATTGACTGCTATGTTGGGTCTTCGTTTCTGTGCTAGGGCTTTGTCTAATTGCGGCGAGCGGGGGGCCACTCTTCATCGCGGTGCGCGGGCCTCTCACTATCGCGGCCTCTCTTGTTGCGGAGCACAGGCTCCAGACGCGCAGGCTCAGTAGTTGTGGCTCACGGGCCTAGTTGCTCCGCGGCATGTGGGATCTTCCCAGACCAGGGCTCGAACCCGTGTCCCCTGAATTAGCAGGCAGATTCTCAACCACTGCGCCACCAGGGAAGCCCAGTATCTAAAATTCTTGGGTGTTTTTCTTAAAATAGCAATGACATTCTGTAGAGATGACCACATCTTTGAGAGAATTTTGCCACTGTCGTAGCAAAGGTGTAGTTGCTGAGTGGCAAACAAAATCAGTGAGATGCCAGATATCCCAAAGAATAAAACAGCAACAGCTATTTTTAAAAATGGAGAGAATATACTTATGAGACTATTCCCCTATTATAATGAAATCTGCCAGAAATCTAATTTTGACCACTAGCAAGCATTCACCAACATTAAAGGGCTCGCAAAATAGCTATGCCTTACAAAAAAAGATATTTTGAATACTACCAGATGATGCTTACTCATAGAAACATTTGAAGTTGAAACTCACTCAAATTACATGAAACACAAAACTCAAGGGACTTTCGACTTTTTAAAACCAAAAAAACTATAAAAATAATTCATTGACCTAGACAAGGAGAACCAAAATGCTCAGGTTTTTTCTGAGTTATAGTTTTGACACAGGTTTCCCATTATTTTAGTCCCTCAGAGGAACAAATAATTGCTCTCTCTTGGCCTTTAGAATGTAGCCAGGGAGGAAGAATACTCTAGAAGTAGGAGACAAAGAGGAAAAGGGAGGGAAAGGGGAAGTAGCTGGAACTGACTAGAGGCAGAGACCAGGAGGTCAAGTTCTTGGCAGGAGAACTCTTCTTAAAACCTAGAAGACTCTTTCCCCAGGCAAGAATTTCATTCATTAAAAGGAGGGCCAGAGAAAGTTGTCACTTGTGTAAATCTCCAGCTCCAGGTTGAAAGTTATGGTTGGAACACTTAAACACATGCACACAGCTCTCAAGGAGTAGCATGGGGGAGCCTTGTTGTGATGGAACAGTAGTTCTACATCTTGATTGTGGTGGTGGCTACACAAATCTACGCATGTGCTAAAACTGTGGAGAACTACACACACACACACACACACACACACACACACAGACTCACCCTAAATCCGGAGCTTCTCAAACTTTTCTACCCAAGTACATACTCCTAAGCTAGGAGAGAGGATAGGGGGTGGGGTACCCAGAGCAGAGCTGAAATAGATATTCTGTTTTATCTTAAACATAGGACTTTTGCATTCTTTTTTAATGATTGTTTACATTTAATTTTTGAAAACATTTTCTTCCAAATACTGATCAGGAAAAACTGATATTCTGGGAAAGCACATAGCATGCATCCTGAGGTTTCACATACCCTCTGGTACGCTGACCTAACCCCAGTCTGAGAAGCACAGACTTAAACCCTCTCACACGTGTAGTATGTAGCTAACCCAAGCCAATATGCACAGTCAGATATATGTACATAAACACTCTTATTTCTGACTTTATTATTTTCTTACCCTTCTTTTACCTTCACTGAGTCTGTGGGGGTGTGTGCCATTTCAAATTGTTTGTGGACCAAAGTAGGTATGAAAATAAATTTTAAAAGTACAAACAAACATCCTAGTCTTGTCCCCCTCACTTTACCAACAGAGTAGATGAGGAGTGAGCTGAGATAGTACCTGTTTTAGTTGGTGGAAGCCAGAGTGGAATTGGGAGTTGAGAGTTGTTTTGTGTGTTTTCGTGTTTAGTAGGAGAGATCTAACATACAAACCAAATGGTAAGAGAAAGGTAAGGAACCAAAAAACAAAGTTACTTTTACATCCAAAAAGATATGCTAAAAGACAATGACAAATGAAAATTTTAATTTAATCTCAAAATGTATGGGCAATTTTATTCCTGAGTTTCTGTTATTTTGCTATGGCATATATCATAATTTTTTTAATGTTCTAATGCAATGCTCAGGGAAAAATCGCTTAAACACATTTTTAACCCATTCCATCATTTGTTAGAAATTATAGCTTACCTGTTGGCTGACTCTGACATTTCTACGGAAATAACTAGAGAAAGATTCAGTCACACGGTGTACTAACAACTAAGAAGAAACATCAGGCTTGTTTAAAACAAGAAAAACGTTTTAAGTTGTTGTGTAAGCATCAAACAACTCCACATGTCAGAAGAGATAGAAATAGGGCTGCACTTAAACCACAGAGAAAGGCAGCTGGCACTGGTTCCCCTTTTCACGAAAAGGAAAATAAAGGAAGATTCCACAATTGCCACGAGGACAGTATAAGAAATGAAGTAAATGTAAGAATAATTAAATCAGTGGTTCAGAAATCTTCACTAGGTGTTACCTCATTCGTGCTGATGATCAGCTGGGACCAGCTATTCCACTCTGGGCATTTGTCTCTGTCTTCAAAGGTGACGTGCTGGGAGTTCCAGCAACAGTGTTCATGGTTAAACCAGATTCCCCCTGTGCATATACCTTCTTTTAAGTCTGTCATCCAGTGAGCAGAGATGTCTATCAAGCCAGCTAGGGAACCTGATTTGAGGGGAGGGAAGGAAAGGCCACAGTTGTCAGAGAAAATAAGGGAAAAGGAATCAAAATAATGGACAAGTATATACTTTCTCATTCCATCTGCAACCTCCTTCTGATTGTCTGTCTGCTTGCTTTTCACCTTTTATCTCTAATGGATTTTACCTGTTATTAAATGCCTGTTCAAGAGGGGAAAAAACAACAACAACAACATTGTCTGCATTAAACACTGTTGTGTGCAGGATCTCTACTGTATATGGGAAACTTAGAGGAGAGCAAAGTGGTTGGGTGGGAGCAAGGGGCGAGTGGATTTGACTTTTAGCTGCTTCCCCTGGCAAAGACTCTGCTTTGACTTAGAGTTGATGAACACTGATCCATAAAGACAGTCAAGTTTCTTGAAGTTTATTTTATTCTCACTTTATACATAAAACTGAGAAAATGTGAATTGCCCATGTTGAAGAATGTTATATGATATTTATTTGAGGTGGCTTGCCAAGGGCAGTTGATGAAGACCATGGGGAGAAGGGCTCAGTCTCCATACCGATTTGGCTCCAGCAGCGAGGGAATTTGAGCGGTGGCAGGAAGGCATTCTAGGCTAAGGGAACTGAAGTTATAAAAGCACAAACTGTGATGTACATGCAAGATTAGATGAAGCTGTAGGTAGGCTGAAGCCTCCTGAGCCTAGGATGTCAACATTCTGAAGCTTTCTTAGTGAGAAGGAGCAAATAATATTTTATACAGAACGTTCCTCAAAGAAAATTATGAGAAAATGAATGGGGACTAATGCACTACAGCTAATAGACTGATAGGGTTAAGATAGTTGTAGTACTTTCAATTCTGGCCTTCTCATCATTTCTGCTGTCCAGATGAAGAAACGCTGGCATAAAGAAATTAAATGGTCTAGAATCGTGCTTTAGGGAAATAGCAAAGACATCATAAAATTCACAGCCCCTGAATTCCCAGACTGTTCCTGCATTCTGACACACTGCTTCTATTGCTGCTCTCCAATGCTTAAAAACAAAATACCCTGTGTGTATGAGGGAAAGAAAAATATTCACTGACCACCTAGTGACAAGACATACTTTAAAAAGTTGAGGATATCACGCCTACGTTCCAACAGGCTGGAGGCCATGTCATGTGTGTGTTTTGGTAGGTGCTAAGTGTTAACACACTCTCTTAGTTATTTACATATTTGAATAACCTAGTCAAATCTAACAAATTGTTTGACACCTACTCTTGGCCACTCCAGTTCCCGCCGTCTCTTCCTTCTAACTCCTATTGCACTTACTGCCTGGATTCAGAAAACTAACACGATGTTAAAGAGTTTGGCTAATTCTCCGGTTGTTTCACGTGCGCATGTCTTATTCTACCTAACACTGGTACCCTCCATCCTATCTTCCCATCTACGTCTCCTTCTCCTTCTTTTCCCAATTGGCTCTTTCTTCCCTGGTTACAAATATTAGCAGGTTTCCCCTACCCTAAAGAATGAAATGCTTCCCCTTGTCCATGCTACCATTTCAAGCTTCTGTCCCTTCTCTCCTTCCAGTGACTACCCAGTATCCCCAAAACTTCTACAATGGTTGCCTTCCCTTGAAATCTGGCTCCTGGGTACTCCCTGGTGGTCCAGTGGTTAGGACTCGGTGCTTTCACTGCAGGGGCCTGGGTTCGATCCCTGGTAGGGGAACTAAGATTCTGTAAGCCGCGTGGTGCAGCCAAGAAAAAAAAAAAAGAAATCTGGCTCCTAATATTTATCTGAGATGCTTTTTCAAGGTCACTGGTATCCTCCTAACTGCTAAACTACATAACCTTTTCTCAGCCCCCTTCCTTCTCGTCAGCTTCTGTGCAATACTTGACATTACGGACCACTCAGTCTATTATGAGCCAGCTCTAAATTGTCCAGACCACGTCTCTCTTCTGTGCAAGCCAGAAAAGGGACAGCATTAACACCCTAGACCATGGGTTGGCAAACTATGGCCCGAGGGTCAAATCTGCCTCTGTGTTTTTAAATAGAGTTTTTCTTGGTCACATTCCAGCTCGTTTATTTTCCTACTTTCTATGGCTACGTTCTTGCTATACAGACCATTTGGCCCACAAATCCTAAAATATTTACTATCTGGCCCTTTACAGAAAAGGCTTGCTGACCCCTGGCCCAGATAATCTTTGAAAACTCTGCTATGGATGAACCATTTCTCATTTGCCGCGATCATTTTATACTCCATGGCTCATGAATTATCTCTAAGTAACAGCAGCATTGTGAACAACTGGGCACTGTGTTGAGTGCTGTATCGCTGTATTTCATTCAATTCTCGCAACAAACTTGTAATATAGGTACTCTGATTATCCCCATTTTACAAGTCAGTAAACTAAAGCCTCCAAGGGTTAAGAAACTTGCCTGAAGTCACAAAACTAGCAAGTGGTGGGGCTGGGATTCAAATCCAGGTGGCCATAAACTAGAGCCTGTGCTATTAACTACCATTCCATCCCAACCGCCATCCAATTTCCCACCTTTTATTTTAGCTCAATATTCTAAATCTTCCTAGGCCCATCTTCTAATGCCACAAGGATATAAGTCTCAGCATCTCTGCCTGGTATTCTTGGCTATCTGCCTCCCCCATGGGAGGGGAAGCCTGCTTGGGAACCTGCTTTAAAGCTGTATTGCATAGCAAGTGTACTATTCCTGGTTAAGATTATATATATATATATATATTTTTAAAAGATCTAAGGGTCTGGCTTTTTAAAATTTATTTATTTATTTTTATTTATTTATTTATGGTTGTGCTGGGTCTTCGTTTCTGTGCGAGGGCTTTCTCTAGTTGTGGCAAGTGGGGGCCACTCTTCATCGCGGTGCGCGGACCTCTCACTATCGCGGCCTCTCCTGTTGCGGAGCACAGGCTCCAGACGCGCAGGCTCAGTATTTGTGGCTCACGGGCCTAGCTGCTCCGCGGCATGCGGGATCCTCCCAGACCAGGGCTCGAACCCGTGTTCCCTGCATTAGCAGGCAGATTCTCAACCACTGCGCCACCAGGAAAGCCCAAGATTATATATTATTTGGAGTGGCCTAGGAGGTTGATGGAGAAGATAGGAAAAGGTGGTACCATCCCAGTCCTCGGCCACCATGAAAGAGTAAGAATTTAGGCCCCTTAAGGGTATGAGCCATATCTTACATGATTTTCTTTACTCCCAAATGAGAGAGTAGATATTTAAGAAATAGCTACAAAAATCTCTCAGGAAGTCCTCTTCTACATGTTCTTTCCTAAACCCCATGCTTACTAATATGTTAAAAAAAAAAAAAAGGGAATTCCCTGGCTGTCCAGTGGTTAGAACTCAGCGCTTTCACTGCTAGGGCACGGGTTCAATCCCTGGTTGGGGATCAGATCCTGCAAGCCACGAGGCACGGCAAAAAAACAAAAACAAAACCAAAAAAAAACCCTGTCTCTAATAGAAAGGTTCTTCCTCAAGACAAGCACCAAAAGGCAGTACTAACAGCACCTTAAAATGGATACAATATTTTATAGCATACAAATGCACTTAAATGCATTTCCTCATTTAACCTCATTTGTTTAAGGAAGGAGATGAGGTATTAGTACCTCTTTATAGACGGGGACATCAAGCTTCCCAAAGGTCCACGAGCAATTCCGTTCATGTAGAAAAACAGTAAAGCACAGCATTCAATTCAGTCCATGACTTGGGAGAGGGGCACACCACAATTTTAGGAGATTTGTTTAGAAAGCTAACATGGTTTACCATACCTGATAAAAGCCCAATAAGTAGCATCAACAACCAGCCAGAAAAAGCATCGCTCACACTGTGAATTAAGGCCCATGTTGACTCCTTGCTTTTATTGGTAATCTAGGGAGAAATGAGAAAACGTTGATACATTCTACACACACTCTTGCTTTTTTACCTCAAAATGTGCAATAAAGAAACACAAAGACAAACCTATTCATTGGGAATAGAGTCCAATTTAGAGTTACTACTCAAATCTTTGGCTGAACCAACGCCACTGCGAACTTTGAGCTTTATTGAACCCTGTCTTACTGAACCCCACCTTCATCTCCAGTATTGCAATGCCTGCAAGTACCTTCTTCAGGACTTCCCTATTAGCTGCTAAATTCTTATAACATCAGTCTGTTTTGCTTATTGCAGCGGTCTCTTTCTAGCCTGCACATCAGATAGTCCAAAGATGGTCTCTTGACTCACAGCAAATAGTTTGATTGTTTTTCAAAGAATAAACCAACATGGGCTTATTTGAGGGGCTAAAAGTACAATTTGTGGCTTTCTACCTGGGGCTGTGCTTCAGGTCAGGCAAATTCCAAGACCTGATACCACAAACCTCTTACTGTACAGTGATCACAGATGCTAAATGATATCAGGGATGATCTCTTCCATTTTCAAAAACCTGCTGGGAATATCTGCAGCTTTCAAGAGGTGCAGAAACTTTTACCTTTTAGGTCCTAGCCTTGTCAATTTAAGCCTTCAGTGCCCACACTTCAAAACCAAGCATTCTAACAGCTTTGTCATTAGTACTTCCCCCTTCTCTGTACCTCTATTTCTTATCTTTGAAACTGTAAGTTAGCTACCCCATCTTGATCTGCAGCAACATCACAAGTAATAAATTATTATAAAATTTTAAAAGCAGTTTAAAATTACATTTTGACTTATGACTTTAAGTTTCCAATTTAGGTGCTGAAAGTAGATGAGGTGACACTTTTCCCTGTGACAGTGTTTCCATTCAGATGATGAACAGTTAATGCTAAAAAAAGGTCACTTTTGAACATTTGATAAACACATTTTAATTGATTTTGAATTATTATTAGCTGATATAATGTGTCTCAGATGCAACCATTTTGATATAACGGGAAATGTGCCCTTATCATACCACAGGTAGCTTTCACAATCTGAGTAACATGTTGAATAAGCAAATGGTGACAAACTGAACTCTGAATACAGATAGCAAAAATTCTAAAGCCGTAAGATTCTATATTTTAAAGGCTGCCTGATGAATTGATATAACAGAAAGAATATGTGTGTATGTTCCCAAATAGCAGGAATCTTATAAAAAACAGAATGTTTTATAGAGATCACCTTTTTGAGTTAGGAGAAGAAAACTCTATGGGATTATGACAAATCCAAGGACTACAAAGAAATTTCTCAAAACCTGTACCGGGGACAACCTGACTCCTGGGTTTAGGTGGTCTTGAGAAAGCCAGTCAGGAGCTGGGAAAGGAATGAAAAGTGATCTGAACCTGACAGCTCAGGAGATTCACTCAGGTCTGAGAGGAGGAAGTCATGAATTCAGGAGAGAATGGAGTCAACTTAAAAATCGAATTTTTAATTTGGAATCAAAGCAGAAATAGTAAGAAAGAAAAAATAATCATACTTAACTGTTGGCTGAAGAAATGTTCCCTACTGAATCAGGATGACTGGGGCTGGGGCCCTACCTTTTGAATAAGCTCTCTATGTGCTCCTGACACAAACTAGAAATTGTGATTCCCTGATTTAAATGATACACAGCGATAAGTTAAAGGCAAATGACCTTGGCGGACTGCTCTGAGAAGTTTTCACAGTACTTTGAAAAGAGAAAAGTAGGGAGATTCTCTTGTCATATTCAAAACAAACTGGGCCATAGCTATAAGTACCATCTATCACCTATCATATTAATGTCATTGATTTGAATTTGATTGGTCTTGTGGTTTTGTGTGAGTTGAATGCATAAATTTGCTTTGGTTTTATGGTTGTACAAGAGCTATAATCACGGGTTTACCCTGTAAGCTTCAGTAAACACTACAGCTCTGAGATTATTTTTCTTTTATTCCTTTAAAAAGAGCCCTTTTACTTTTCTTAGGTGTAAAAATCCTGCTTCAAGGGAAAACCATAAAAGAGAGATGAGATGGGGAAGGAAGATCTTTGAAATTTAATTTGGTTCCTCCCACCAACTTTGTTTTCACCTATCTGCACAGGCATTTATACCCAAGGATCCTTTTCAACCACTTACTATCGGGAGAGAAATCATCATTAAATATAAATTCTTTTCAAAATCATATACAAGATACCTTAAAAATAAAAATATATTAAAAATAAAACCCTACATGTCCAACAGAAAACAGATTCAGCCACATCCAGGGTTGAGGGAAAGAATACATATAAAGAATCTCCCAGGGCTTCCCTGGTGGCGCAGTGGTTGAGAATCTGCCTGCCAATGCAGGGGACACGGGTTCGAGCCCTGGTCTGGGAAGATCCCACATGCCACAGAGCAACTGGGTCCGTGAGCCACAATTACTGAGCCTGCACGTCTGGAGCCTGTGCTCCGCAACGAGAGAGGCCACGATAGTGAGAGGCCCGTGCACCGCGATGAAGAGTGGCCCCCACTTGCCGCAACAAGAGAAAGCCCTCGCAGAGAAACGAAGACCCAATGCAGCCATAAATAAATAAATAAATAAAAATTTAAAAAAAAAAAAAAAAAAAAAGAATCTATATCTTCAACTTCTTCTCCTGATGCTTCCTAACACTCACTCACAAAGCATCTTTCGTCTTACCTCTCGGTGCCTATCCCGGTCTCGAGACTTCTCTCTCACCCAATCAATTGTATTGAAATCATCATAGGTCCCCACGCCAGGGATTGGCTCCTCCAAGAAGTCCATCATCCTATTTGAAGAACCTATTCCTCCACCATTGTATGACTTGTCCTCTGGATTGAACAGAAAACAGACATTAGTACTTCAGACACTCTGGACATTTTTAATACCTCTTTTATGAGCACCAAGAGGTGAGCCCTTAAACTATCAGATGACTACTGTTAGGGTGTGCTGATAAAGCAGAATAATCACCTGGTAGGAACATCCATCACATTCAGAAGTTTCTGTGGCTTAGGCACAAAACGATGAGCATCTCGAGGCAGTGTGAATGGAAAGGGACGTATGAGAGCCACAGTACAAAGGGAGAGTTGACAGGGGTTGAAGTTCAGTGGGAAAGGATTTGTGAAACAGAAAACAGGAGCTTGGAGCAGCTTAGGTATTTCAGTTTCTGCTCTAGGATGAAGACAAAAGGGTCAAAGGTCTTTGCAGACAAATCAAGTCAGAAACCATTTTACATTTATAAGGCAGTAATTCCATCCTCAGAGGTGGCTTTTGCCTGACTGGGGACTCCAAAGAAAGCATGTAGGTCTCTTCTAGAGTTAAGCTGGCTGGAATGTACATATTTCCCTTCCATAGATATAAGACTTTGATTCCTGATGCCATGGGTTTGTGGAAACTTTTACTGAGTATGCCAGGACAGTCTAAGATTTCCAAGTAGAGATTTAAAGCAAAGTGCATGGCTCAGAGATGACATGTCCCTCCCTGATCCTTCAACTGGAAGAAACATATCCTTTTGGCCAACAATCACAGTCCTTCACCTGCTTCGTTTTTAGCACTTCTACTACAATTACTTAAGCAAATGCTTTACCTTCTTTTCTAGACTATAAGCTCTTTGAGGGTAGCCCTATTATCTGATTTACCATTGCCTTCTCCAGTGTCTAGCACATAGCCACGACCCAAAAGTATCAGCTGAACCCAAGTTTGTTTGATGAACAGTTGGGATGAGGGAGGAGTATTCAAACTCAGAAGTTGCACTTACACAAGGTTCCTTAGTATTGCTTAACAAACTTCTTCAAAATATTTCCACAATCCTCTGGTGGAACAAGATTTCACTATTAAACACAAAATGTAAAACCGTATTCAGGAATGCATGCAAATGCACAATGAGGAAAAATGCAGAGTAATGCCGTCAATGAACTCAACCAGCCACAGCTCACATTGGCAGCATCAACCTTGGCAGGGACAAAGTTCTATCGAGACTGTTTGGTGATGAATCCCTCTGCGGAGAAGGCCAAAGTGGGCCTGAGCTGACCCCCTCTTCCCCCATCCATACCCCCACCTTCACTCTAAACTCCTAATAGACAACTTGAGCACCCTCAAAGGATAAGTTTGAATTAACACCCAAGTTGCACCTGGTTTACAAAGTCTAAGTCTCCTGAATACCTAGTTCAGCATACCTTTCACAAGCAACACACACATATGAAAGGAAAAGCTCTGCAGAATCCAAATCATAGTAAGGGTGGGGGTGGGGTGGGGGTGGAGTGGAGGAGATGAACAAGTTAATCTTAAAACCCCTAACCAAAGTCCTTTCCATATCTTCAAGCATACCTGGCCGTAAAATGGTTGGCTGCTGAATCACCAGCCCAGCATTTCCTATCATGTCAGTGGCATACTGATAAAGATTAATGCTGGTGTGTGGTTTGAGAGCTTGGAGGGAAACAGCCAGCCGGGAAATGAGGGCAGAAAGAGACTAAAGTATGTGGGGCAGGGGGGAACCAAGCTGTTTCAATTCTCAAGACAAATGCTGACATGAACACAGGACACCAACCAACCAGAAACTGACTTTTTAAAGCAGGTTAATGCTTCAATTGAATTTGGTCTGGTTTAAGTGTGCTCCTTTCAGGAGAAATTTTCAAAGGATTTTGTGAAACTGATTTTTAAAAGCACCCAATAGTTACCTAACGTTACACTATATATCAAATGAGGCCCCCAGCTCGAAGAATATTAAGACGAAATGAAGATCTGCAACAAGCTTCCTAACAGGAAAGAAAAAATCCTATTACATCACTAGGTAACATGAGCACTGCATCACCCTTCTTTGTAGATAGTCTCCTATTATAAATGCAAATTGTCAGGCAGCTCTAAAAGAGCAGGCAGTGATTAGAATCCAACAACAGACTGCTTGTGATTCTCCAGATCCCCTTTTCCCTGGGGTCACGCTTCGGTCCTTGGCCAGGCTCAAGTCTGCTTACCTTCAATCACAGCTTTCTTTTTTTCTGCCTCAAGGAAGAAATAACCTTGGCAGCCCGCATTTGCTCATTTAGGTTGAGGAGCTTTTACAGAAGGAGCCCCGGTCTGAACTGCTTTAGAAGGGCACTTGCTGCATTCTCTGCCTTTCACAGGAACAAACGCCACCTAAAGAACCACCAGTGTTCCCTGGCGGTCAGAATGTGATGTCACTGCTGGAATCACGTGACCAGACCCTTGGACCAGCCTTGGAGAAAGGAAGATTTTTAACCGAGCACAGAAGCCTTAAAGATGTAGTCTCATCTAAACAAATGTCATCAAACTTGGGGCAGTCAGGTCAGTTCAGAAAACTGGGATCCAGAAAGTTTTAGTTTTCAGACCTCATTTAGCAGAAAATCTATGAAGGCAAAGTAGAAATATCGGAAAGCATTTAGAGTTACAGGGACCCTAAGTTTAAAAAAAAAAAAAAACGAGGCAGGGGAGACAGGCAAATATAGAAAGGTTTTTTAAAACAAGGCACTGGATACCAATAACACAGATAAAATCTCACAAACGTAAGGAGCTAAATAAGTGAAATGAGTGACAGATGCCGGACACAAGAGAGCACATAATGTGATTCTATTCATGTAAGTTCAAAGTCAGCCAAACCTAAAGTATATCGTTTTAGGACACAAATGTAAGTGACTACATTACAAAGAGAAGCAAGAAAATGACAAAAGTAAAGACAATAAAGCCAGAAGTAAAACCAGAGGAGAGAGGGGGTCGCCATCTGGATGGAGCACACGGTGAGGGTGGGGCTTCTGGAAGGCTGGCAATTTTTCTTAATCTGGGCAGGGGTTACCTGAGAATTCACATTATAATTATTCTTTAAACTGTACACACATGTTTTATGTCTTTCTATGCACACATCATAGAGAAAATTATGAAAAACTGAACCACATATGAACTTACTATACAAAGTCAGTTCTTTAATACCACCTAGTAACTTTGAAAACTCAGAAAGCAGTCAAGAAAATAAGGTGTGTTAGTGGTAGTGCTCTACCTAGAAAGCAACATCAAGTCTGATCTCATTAATCCAACCTGAGTAAAAGTAGCTATTTCAGCCATGAAAATTAATTCACTACTACAGTTGCATTGTTTCAAAGGCTTTCCCTTCTCTTGTCTTATTCCGAAGGCTATTTTTAAGCAGGTTTTAATAAATTGTGCAGTAAGGCCAGTCCAGTAAAGAAGAATGAAATTGCCATCTCTCACTATACCTACCACTGCTGTATGATATATGGGAAAGTTGTTAAGAGAGTAAATCCTAAGAGTTCTCATCACAAGAAGAAAACTTTTTCCTTTTTTCTTTTCTTCTTTCTTTTCCTTTTATTGTATCTATATGAGAAGATGGATGTTAGCTGAACCTACTGTGGTAATCATTTCACAATATATGTAAATCAAAGCATCCTGCTGTATGCCTTAAACTTATACAGTGATGTATGTCAATTATTTCTCAATAGAACTGGAAACAAGAAAAGAAAAAAACTGCCATCTCCAAACTCCCTACGTGAATCCACAGGACAGCCACTGTTGAACATTAATCTAGTCAGTATGCTCCAATAATCAGACCTGAATGTAGGGCTTTAAAATGTTGTGATTACTCTCATCAGTTCTTAAGGCCCAATTCATCCTGAAACGTCAGTACAACAAAACCTCAGGAAATGTGAGGCGCTTCATGGAACCTGTATGCTTTTGGTCCGTCCATCACTATGATGACATCTCAGTCTCTTGATGAACTAACCTAGCACTAATGAGAAGTAAAATGAAGTGGCAATGGAGAGTATTGTGGCAAAGAACTAAAAAGCTTAAAAAGCAAAACCTATGGCCCAAGTGTGACTGTCTTATACAATTACACTTTTAGAAAAGTATGTATATCTTACTTAGGATGACGGGGCCAACCTCACAAGCCTCCTTCAAAGTTATTCTTTACTCAATAGGATTCTGCCTATAGTATCTGAAGACCACTACAGAATTAACTTACTTTAATAAGATTTACATTATCTTTTTAGATTATTTTATACTTTAAGATACTATCTTTTTTGGTACTTAAAAAGTGTGTAGTTCTTCAATGTACAGTGATTGGATTGCATAACCACTACCATGTCAATAACTTTTGATGAAAGTTCATGTGTTTTTCAAATACTCCATCAGTGCTTCTAGGGGAGGAACTTTTTTATTCCATGTAAATTTACCTCTTTTGAAAACTAGAGGGCTGATAACCATGACACAGTCCTCATACTAAAATGAGATTTAATTACAATTCAGATTAAGAAATGAGGCACTGGACTTGTAGCAACGTGGGTGGACCTAGAGATTATCATACTAAGTGAAGTAACTCAGAGAAAGACAAATAGCATATGATATCACTTATATGTGGAATCTAAAAAATGATACAAATGAATTTATTTACAAAATTAAAACAGACTCACAGACATAGAAAACAAACGTATGGTTACTAAAGGGGAAGGAGAGGGGGATAAATTAGGAGTTTGGGATTAGCAGATACATATTACTATATATAAAATAGATAACCAACACGGACCTACTGTGTAGCACAGGGAACTATACTCAATATTTTGTAATAACCTATAAGGGAAAAGAATCTGAAAAGGAATATACACACACACACACACACACACACACACACATATATATATATACACACACACACACTAAAATTACAATGAGAATTGTTGTATTCAAGTTTTTGGCTGTAATTTATGCAATTGCTTTTTGTGATTTTTTTAGAAAAGGAGGCACCTGTGTTACTTCATTACTGTAAAATTTTCTTAACCAAAATTTGGTGAATTTTAGTAGTCAGTCTACCTCACTTTTTGCTTATGATTCTAAATTGTTTTAAGTTGTGTTTACAGTATGTTCTTGTCCTTTAACTTGGTGAATGTAGTAAATTTCTCTCCCATCCCCCCCAAAATATATATGAATCACTTTGCTGTACACCAGAAACTAACACAACATTGTAAATCAACTATACTTTAATTTAAAAAAAAAAAAGAAATGAGGCACTGGTATTCAGAACTTGACATTATATTTCTTTTACTCTTTTCTACCCCTCTATTCCCTTCTCTGCCAAATTTGTAATCTCTAGCACATGTTTCTTTATACAGACTGCCAGGTCAACATATTATTATGGAAATAAGAGAAAGAAATGCTTACCAATTTTTAACGCATCCTATGATAAAACCGCAATGATAAAGTTAATATTTGGGGACAAACAGAGTTATCTTTGTGGAACACAGATCTGATCAGATCATTTTCTGTTTCTAACACGTTAGTGGCTTGTACAACAATGTTTTTAAAACTTTCAACATAGCATAGGAAGACCACTTAATGAGCATTTGGCACAAGTATGGACTAGGAATTATAAGATATTCATTGTAATTTTCAGAATTGGAAAAAAATATTTTATTTTTTTAAATAAGTAAAGTTTTAAAAAAGAGAGCAGTGTTGTTTTAAAAAAAAAGATTTTGAAATATTTTTCCAACCACTTTGGAAAAAATATTTTTAAATGTACAATAAGGATGATGACAATGATACTACTAATTTTTTAAGGTTTTACCAATGAGAGGGATGAAACTGTTTGCACTCTTTCACAGAGGTATCTATATCTGACTTGATGACAAACAGCTTAAGCTGTGGGTCTTATTCCACATCCAACTGGTTTCTTTTCTTAGCATTTTTATTACTTAGTAGAAAGAAATATTAACGCCATAAAACTAAGTTGTCAAGAATGGCAGTAGAGATTATTCCATTCAGGACCAACTACTGAGGTACAAAGAAAGTAGTAAAATGCAAAAGGCTTTTCAAAAAACAGTGTATTAATAGTTAAGCTTCTTTAGATAAACAAGGACCTACTGTATAGCACAGGGAACTACAGTCAATATCTTGTTATAACCTATAATGGAAAAAAATCTGAAAAAGAATATATATATCTTATATATATACACACATATATATATATGAATCACTTTGCTGTACAACCTGAAACACTGTAAAACAACTATACTTCAATTTAAAAAATGGTAATTAAAATAAAAGATTTAAGCTTCTGGTGTGTAAATACTCTACCAAGGGAAGAAGAGTAAAATTAAACAACGACCCTAAATATCACATTGGGGTGCTTATTAGGCAACTCTAGATTCCTGCCTCTATACAAAAAAAAAAGTAAAACTTAGGTAAGTTTTGAAGGCATAGTGTGCCCTTCAAAGTAAGTTATATTTAAAATGATTTAATGCTCTAGCAGGAAAATGATTCAGGTTAAAGTACATCTAGCTCTTAAATGATAAAAGTCCCCCGAAAGCTAATCTGGATTGCTTGAGTCTGGGAAAAAATGTACAAAAAACAAGTCAGAAAAATAAGTCAACCTTGAAACAGCTTTCCCGGTAAGTTACACTTAGGTCTAAAAACTTAATTAATGGGTTTTTAAAAGCACACTGCTTGAATGAGGAGGCATATAAATGAATGTATTTAGCTCATTTTCCTTTATGGAAACCACTTTCTAATTTTTTTCTAAAAATCACATGATGCTTAAAACTAGAAAACCCCTTAAAATACAAGAAAAGAAACTCCAGTTTGAGAATAATGTTTATTTCAATCCCTAACCAATATGCCATTAGACATTTCCCTGGGGAACTGAACAGTAACTGATTAAGTGAATTAGTTAAACACTAACAAAGACACAAGGGGAAAGAGGATAGAAGGAAACCTCATGCACCCTGAAGTACTGCTTTAGTGATAACCACAGCTGCATGAGGGCTCACTTATTGGCAGCAGCCTAAAGAAAGAAATAAGCACTCAAAGAAATGGAGCAGGGCTATTGGTATGTATCACAGGACTTGAAAATAGTTCCATTTTTAGAATGTATTTCAGTTTTTACAGGGATATATTGTATTTTTGCAAGGCTAAAAGCACATATACAAAAAAGTCAACACTCGACCTAGCACACATCAGCAGATATTCATCCTGCAATCTTTTAAACTGTACCTTCATTCAACAGCAAGTACTAAGGGTCTATTATGAGCCACTTCTCACTTCCATACCTGCACCCTTTTCCCTTCTTGTATTGGCTCATCCATTCCAGATCTCCCAATAAGCTATGAACCCTTTCACATTTCATTCACCTCTACGTTTCAGAGTACATTACAGTTGAAGCCCCAATAATTAGCCAACATTTTTAGGACCTTTCTATCTATCAACTTGTGCCTCCATTTTGCTTCCCCACTTACCGAAACCCAGTGGCTGAAAAGCAAATGCTTTTTTTTTTCCCCTGGCCACACCGCCCTGCGGCTTACAGGATTGAACCCAGGCCCACAGCAATGAAAGCATGGAGTCGGGACCACTGGACCGCCACGGAATTCCCCAGAAAAGCAAATGTCCTCCTATGTAAGCCCTGGAGAATGTCACAGGACCATGTTATGTTTTAATATACTATCTGAGTTTGGCCCCGGGACACTTATTCAGGGCGACTATTCCATTGATACGCATCTGTACAGCCATACTGGTTGTTAAATAGTGAAATACCTGTGGCTGTAGATAAATAACTACTCTTTCCCAAGGACTCTCCTCCCCCACCACCATCCCCCGGAGGCTCCTGAACTTTCCCATGATGCAGCAGCTGGAACACCAGGAGGCTCCAGAACAGTACCCGGAGCTATATCTGACATCCAATCTGACGGGTCAGTGCCTGTGTTGTTTTGACTGTCACCCTGCACCCATTTCATTTAAGGACTGACTGCTTGGTTCCTGCTCACAGCACGTTAAAATGTGAAGCTGTCTAAGAGGCAGGAAGGACAACAAAGAGGAAACTCTCTATCCCAGCTCTGCTGAGCTAGACAATAAGAGAGGTGGTGAGAGAGGTGGGTAACGGAACTGCAAAAACAATAATAAATCTATGATATGTACTATTAAAATGAAGTTTGAGGGCCATGAGAAGTATATAGGAAGGTGGGGCATGGGAGAAAGGGATAGGGAAAAGGCTTTCGAGATAAGCGTGAATCTAGATTCTTATACCACCTTCAGACTCCTTGGTTCCCACTGGATACAGCTCTGCCCCCACTGGGTTGTAGACATTTGCTTGACAGTGTACCTTTTATGCCTTCTATTCCCAGCATCTGCTCTAATGTGGAAGTTCCCCACCCAAATCACTTTCATTACCAGTGGAGCCAGGGTGCTAACTGCCAGAGTTACCAGTGTTAGGAAAAATAGCTTGAGGAGTATGGCTTGGTATCTGCAGACCCCCACCGTACAAAATCAATGTAGAAATAGAAGTAGAGGGGATAGGTTTGACAATGTCGCTGAGAGGGTTGTCCATATAAAGAAAATAGCCCTCTGCTCCGTTACTTGCTCTTCATTCCTTCCTTCTCAAATTTATACATAAAAGGGACTGACAAGAAGACTGGTAAATGTAATGGGTAGGGAGACCCTGCTCTAAAATGCACATTCCATACCAGAGTATTGAGAAACCCTCTGGCTAGCAAGATCCTGTGTAACTACTTGTGCTTATTATTTTAGAAGCAGCATTTCTCCAGTTCTTCTATATTGAGTCTGCATTGGTTTCTCTCTATTAATCTCCAAAAGGAAGTTGGGGACAAAAGATTAGCAACTATTCTTTGGCAGGGAAAAAACTTCAAGAGAGGAAATACCAAGTAGGAGATTCTTCTTGGATTCATGGGAATAGTGTGATGTCATGAACAACAACAACAAAAAACAACAGTTAAACACACACACACACACACACACATATATATAATCTAGGAATTGCTCTTAAGGAAACACTTGTACCTGTGCACACCAATGTATGTATGCTATTCACTGCAGCACTGGAAACAATGAAAGAGCCCAGTAATGGGGGAATAGCATAAGGAAAGAAGTAGACTGATGTGTACTAAAATAGAAAAATCTCCCAAACTTACTATGTGATAAAAGCAAGTTACAAAATAATAAGTAGATTTTTTTAAAAAATTAAAGTGTGTGTCTCTGTGTTAACTGGATAGAAAAAGAAGTGAAAGGGTCATAACTGAGTTATTTTGAAGGGTTATCTCTGGAGTGGGAAGTAGTGAGCGGACTTTCACATTTTATATACATGTGTATTGTTTGAATCTTTAACAGTGAGGTGTATTTATGTGTTATATAAGTGTTTCTAAAAAGAAAAATAATGATAATGCAGCTAGAAGAGTAGAGAAGAGACATTGCAAAGGGAAGACTTCCATTCTGAGAGGCAGACCACTGGGGTATTTAGAAACAAAGCAGGTGACAGTTTCTGTAGAACACTAGGAGGAAAGCACCAAGAGGAAGATGACTTACTGAATTTTTACATGAAAGTCAATGGGAGGACTTCCCTGGTGGCTCAGTGGTTAAGAATCCTCCTGCCAATGCAGGGGACACAGGTTCCATCCCTGGTCTGGGAAGATCCCACATGCCGTGGAGCAACTAAGCCCATGCACCACAACTACTGAGCCTGTGCTCTAGAGCCCGCATGCCACAACTACTGAGCCCACGTGCCGCAACTGCTGAAGCCCACGTGCCTAGAGCCCGTGCTCCGCAACAAGAGAAGCCACCACAATGAGAAGCCCGCGCACCGCAACGAAGACCCAACGCAGCCATAAATAAATAAATAAATAAGTAAGTAAGTAAGTAAGTAAGTAAATAAATAAATAAATAAATAAATAAATAAATAAATAAAGTCTTTGTGATCAGACCCATTGTCCAGCAGTGAGAAGATACAGATTCCAACCCTAGCTCCATAACTCACTAATTGTGTCACCCTGGGCAACTGCCTTAACCTCTGTAGGTTTCAGGTTCCCCATCTGTAAAAATGAGGGCATATCAGCATGTATGATTTTTACGGTCCTTTCCCGCTCTCATACTCTATAATTTTAGCAATGATTATTTGTGGGTCATTCGTACATTGTGTTGAATGACTTCTGAGAAGACATTAGCTTTGAGGAATTCCAAATGGTATTTTGATTGCATAGTTATCACAGAATACCCTTCTGGCAAGATCAATAAATGGTACTACCAATCCTTAGAAAAGTTAAGATTCAGCTGAGCAGTGAAGTAGAGCACAACCTGGGACCCAACACTTCCGGTCTGTGCCTAACTAGAGCTATACCAACATGGCCACGGTACCTCTGGAGTACCTGCTAGCCACAGACCCCGGAAACACCCAGCACACACTCCTGAAACATCACAGCAACCCTCTCCTCTACCACATAATGCCTTAAATTGGAACAAGGTGAGGTTCATAATAATCCACTCAGGATTTATTAGAGGCCAAACGCCCTCTAATTTTTTTCTCCCTTTGAGAGGGGACCAAAGTGGTCTCACTAATTAGAAAATAAATGGGGAGCTTCCAGATTCAGCTCTGGCAAGTAAAAAGCTCAGAAGTTGTCTTGCTGTACACTTGAAACTAATACAACATTATAAATGAACTATACTTCAATTAAAAAAACAAATTAAAAAAGTTGTTGCTCCCATTCGTACAGCAAGAAAAAGCTAGACAAACTGAAAAATCAATAACTTTTCTTGGACCCACCGGAGAATTGCTGCAAGGGAAACTCTGACCCCCAAATCTGAAGAGACAGGCTTATCCAAAAAGACACAGAGAGATCTGCTTACCTGGAGTAGAAACCGCTAGAACCATAACTGGTAGGGCTACTTAAATGGCAACTTTGACGAATTGCTGAAGGCTGTGTGTGGACTTGTGTGAGAGTAAGGAACTCCTGAGCCTGTACTTCGGTGGGTTTTATCTCCAGGAACCCTACCAGGTTCTCAAAGTGAAGAGCTAAGAAACATGTCCTCCTAGCTCTGAGGAGGAGAAGTGAAGAGGTATCACTGTGAAATAGGCCAGACCTGTCTCTGTAACAAAGGCCTATGCTCCAGGGGAAAATACTTTGCCTGAGCCTTATCCCAGTTGGGGGAAGGGCATTCTTCCCTCTCCAGCCCCAACCCGACCCTTTTAGTCTCACCTAAGGGAAAAAAGCAAAGTCAGTAGGGGTCTGGGCTTCCTGGAAATGGGCTGGGAATGCTGAGGTCAGAGACAGGAGTAGGGGGCAGGGAGAACAAAAAGCTATACCACCGGATTACACTTTGTGAAGGTCAAAGACACAAGACACAGGTCCAACAGACACTGCAATTTAATCAGAAGATTATAAAATAACCTGCTCCCCCATACCATACAACCATACCAATGGGGCTCCCATATCTTAATAACAGTGGATTACAGCTGCAAGACACAGAATCTCTTTCAAGGAATTGTACTTAAGGAAACTCAAAATCAAGAGGGGAGACAAAAACAAGGACACTACAGGAATTTAACCCCTGGCACCAATAATTACACCAAACATTAAACAAAGCCCAACTCCTAGCCAGTTTAACATAAATCCTAACACAAGGGAATTAAACTAGAAACCAGTAACAGAAAAATAGCTGGAAAATGACCAAATACCTGGAAATTAAGCAACATACTTCCAAATAACCCATGGGTCAAAGAAGTCTGAAGACAAATTTTAAAACATTTTGAAGTAAATGAAAATGAAAATACAACATAACAAAATTTGTGGGATACAGCAAAAAGCAGTACTTAGAAATTTATAATATTAAATGTATATATTAGAAAAGAAGAAAGAGCTAAAATCAAAAGATCTAAACATCACCAAAGAAGACATACAGATGGCAAATAGCAAATGAAAAGATGCTCAACATCATTTGTCATTAGGGTAATGCAAATTAACAACAAGATCCCACTACACACCTATTAGAATCGCTAAAACCTAAAACACTGACAATACCAATTGCTCAGAAGGATGTGGAATTACAGGAACTCTCATTCATTGCTGGTGGGAATACAAAGTGGTACAGCCACTTTAGAAGACAGTTGGGCAATTTCTTATAAAACCAAACATAGTCTTACCATATAATCCAGAAATTGCATCTATATATTTACCCAACTGACTTGAAAACTTACGCCCACAGGAAAACCTACACACAGATGTTTATAGCAGCTTTAGTCGTAATTGCCAAAAGTTGGAAGAAACCAAGATGTCCTATAGTAGGTAGGTGAATGAATAGACAAACTGTGGTATAGCTGGACAATGGAATATTATTTAGGGATGAAAAGGAATGAGCTATCAATCCACACAAAGACATGGAAGAACCTTAAATGCATACTGCTAAGTGAAGGAAGCCAATTTGAAAAGTCTATGTACTGTATGGTTCCATTTATAAAGACATTCTGGAAAAGACAAATTTATAAAGATGAAAACAGATCAATGGTTGCCAGGGGCTCAGAAGAAAGGACGCTGAATAGGTAAGACACAGGGGATTTCTTAGGGCAGTGAAACTATTCTGCATGATACTGTAATAGTGGATACAGGTCACTATGCATTGGCCAAAATCTATAGAGATTTACAGCACAAAGAGTGAACCTTGGGCTTCCCTGGTGGCGCAGTGGTTGAGAATCTGCGTGCTAATGCAGGGGACACGGGTTCGAGCCCTGGTCTGGGAAGATTCCACATGCCGCGGAGCAACTAGGCCCGTGAGCCACAACTACTGAGCCTGCGCATCTGGAGCCTGTGCTCCGCAACAAGAGAGGCAGCGATAGTGAGAGGCCCGCGCACCGTGATGAAGAGTGGCCCCCGCTTGCCGCAACTAGAGAAAGCCCTCGCACAGAAACGAAGACCCAACACAGCCAAAAATAAATAAATAAATAAATAAATAAATAAATAAATTTATTAAAAAAAAAAGAGTGAACCTTAATGTATGCAAATAAAAAAAAATCCCAGGATGGAATGCAGAATGTGGCAAAAGAATCCAATTATATTACAAATTTGTGAAACAGCCTCACTAAAGGGGTAAAGGAAAAAGATGCTGACCCAAGTAACTGGAAATGAGTGGAGTTTGTAAGACTAAAGGCAAAAGAATTTTGTATAAGCACTTTACTGGAGTTGATAAAGTAGTTTCCCACGGAGGGTACGGGTTAACAATTTGAAACCATGCACGTACACTGGAAATGAACAGTTAAATATTGGATGGTGAATGGTGGGAGCCACATTTCTCACTACCTGGAGGGGCAGGTTACAGACACGCAAGGGGAGGAGGCAAGAATGATCCATGTGGTAACGGATTACAATTAGCTTAATATAGAGGCAGACAGTTACATACAGATAATCTATTTACAGATATGTGTAAATACGTGGGTCAGTACACACATATATTTATATTTCCTTACTGAGAGGGCCTAGAAGCAACAACGCCCCAATAGAAAAAAGCACACCTCGTGCCCAGATCTTGGTTTCTAATACCAATCTCCGCTGAAAGGAACTAGGGCTCCTTGGAGAAACGGCTGATTCTAGGACTGAGGCAGGAAATATATAACATGGGCCTGGAGCATATTGTAGTACCAGAAAGTAAATAAGTGCTCAAGAAACCTGCACAGTGACAGGGGTATGTCAAAGGGAGACAGAGCCAATTGAAAGAGCTCCAAATGCAAAGTTAGAAAAATTGGAATAAAATAAAGTAATAATGGATTATAGCCCAAAGTATTAAACAGATGAGTCCCTACTGATATAAATAAGTGATTGAATAAATAACTGAGAGAGAATAGAGAAATCTCCGATGAAGAACAATTCCAAATAGTGTCTGTAGATACTTCACCCTCCAGGAGGTAGAGAATAACTTCCTTAATCTTAAGTGTCAGCTACGCAGTGACTTCCTTCCAAAGAACACATTATGGAAAGGATGAAAAAAGAGTAACTTCACAGTGGAGAAAACTGACAAACACTACCTCAGCCAGGTGATCAAGGTGAACATCAGCAGTGATAAGTCATATTGATGGTATATACCTTTGATATGATGTGGTAAGAATGACACTTTACCTCTAGTCTTCTTCCCCCAAGCCCCAGTCCAATTATGAGAAAAACATCAAACAAATCCCAACTTAGCAACATTCTACAAATACCTGGCCAATAATCTTCAAAACTGTCAAGGTCACCAAATACAAAGAAAGTCTAAGAAACCATCACAGCCAAGAGGAGCCCGAGGAGACATGACGACTAAATGTAATGCGGTGTCTTGGATGGGACATTAGGTAAAAACTCAGTAGACCTGAATAAAACATATACTTAAGACAAAAATATAAATATATAAATGGGGGAGAGATTAGAGGGCATACATTCTGAAATCTGACCAGGTATTTTCCCATTAAGGAACCTAAAGGAAGCCTTTAAAGCCTGTGGACCATCATCATAGGCCTAATTTTATGGGGTCAGCATATTAAAACAGGTGAGGTTTATGGCCCCACAGAGCTTTTGATAAGGGCTACTTTTTCTTTTTTTCAAGCTCAAAAAGCAGCGATAACAATTGCCATTCTCCTAGGCTAAGCGTTATACGGAAGTTTGAATATTATGAGGGTGATGGTTCCCAAATTCCCTTTCCTTCTCCTCCTGGCACCATCCACACAAATGAGTCAGTTTGGGAGAGCCTAACTGAGATGATGAAGGGAGGATTCTCCATGAGCTGAAGCCCAAGGTGTTTTCTGTTTCTCTCTGAAGGAATACTATGATCTCTTTTTACAGCGGGGCAGAACAAACAGAACTGTTTCACAGCTTCCATGGTGGATTTCATGTACCGTCATGTTTTTCATTTTAAAAGTTTTTCCCTTCCCTGGGACATCAGGAGGTTATGCTGAGGCTGGCAGGGGTGGTCTGGGCACGTTCTCACACGTGAGGGGGAAATGGCCTGCTCATACTGCACCTGGGCTTTGAAGTCATCTGTGACTCTTCTGGTTTATTCTCCATGTCTAATTGGTCCTATTGATCCCCACTCTGAAACTTCTCCAGAACTTATTCTTTCCCCCTCTCCATTTCCTGCTGCCTTAATTCAGGCCTTTGCTCTTTTGCCTAGATTGTTCAAAAATAACAGTTTAACTGGTCTTCCAGTCTCCAGCATACTCTTCCCCTGAATCCATCTTCCAGATTGCCATAAATTCTCTAAAACACCAATCTGATCACATCATTCCTCTGCTTTTCAATCATTTGGTGACTCCTTGGTTACAAGATAAGGTCCAAAAGCGCAGACAATCTGGACCCCACCTAGATTTCTAACTAGATCTCCCAACCTATATCCTGCTCCAACTGTCACCATCCCCACCCTTGGAGTCTCAGGCCTCAGACACACAGACTCTGTTTCTTGAGCAGAAGACGCTCTCTCATGCTGCTGTGTGCCTTTACCTGTGCTGCTCTCTCTGCCAGGAATGTCTCCTCATTCTACAGTCAGGGAGTAGCAGCAAGGCATGCTAGGTAGAAAGACAAGGAAGCGAGGGGGAAAAGAGAATCGAAGAACATCACCAAAACAACACAGTTCGTATCTGGGTGTTCCAGAAATGAATGAATTGCTGAATTGCTGACCAGGAGTTCCAGGCTGTGGAGGCAGGCAAGTGAGAACAGATGGACTATGAGAATAGCTCTGAAATTTTTCCTGTTACTCAAACCCTTTTTCTATTTGCCTCCTTCTCCCCTTCTTTCAGATCTCTGTGTTTATGTTTCTTCTAATTTACAGACTACTATAACACTACCTCAGATGCATTTAACCATGCCATGCATAATTTATTTATTCATTACTCATAAATCAATCCCTCCAGCCATCTGGAAAACAAGGACCACTTCTACTGCCTTTCAAGCTCCTTTTAACTAATCTTTTTAGTACGTGCCATTGTGCTTGGTACAAAATGTAATATTTTATGCACAGTTTCACCACCAAATATCAAGGACTTTATGACCTTTTTTTTCTGTTGCTGTTGTTGTGTTCACTAGGAAATCCCATGTGAAAACATTAAATAAAATAAGAACAATTAAAAAGCAAAGCAAGAAAATTATATCACTACGGAGTATTGTAAGTGGACTGATTTTTGTGTGTGGCTCATGGAAAACAGCCTCATTATTATATGGTCAGACCTTGGAAACCACAAGTAGTAATTTTCCTGTAAAGGCTAGTGAAAAGTGGTGAAGGACTACTCACGTAAAACTATATTCCACAGTCATAAGCAATGTCAAAATCTTGTCTGCCTCAGTTTTCTAGTTTATTAAATAGGAATAATGGATACTTGCCCCAATCACCTACCGAGAGCAACGTGAACACAGAAAACCTACTTTGGTCATACAGATGCCATATGAAATCACTTTTCATTAGAAGCAATGATGGTAACTAAGCTAAACCACTCTGGTTTAGCCAGAAGGCTTAAGTAGAGGTAGCCAGTTCAAGCTAATGGATACCCTAACTGACCACTTCACTAGAGCCAGTAATTGGTATGACTGACTCACTATGGTTGTAAGTACTCATAAATGGACATGATACACACATGTCCCTTTTATATTAGTAGGCAAATAGGAAAACCCACTAAATACCAAACCATGAATACCTTTCTTTTATGAACTTTCAATTCAGGGGTTCTCTTCTACTGTCATGGCCCTGAGGTACTTTTACCAGGCAAATTTCTTGTTATCCTTTTGAACCTGTGGTTTTCTTACCTGTATATTCATCCCAAGTTGGGCACCTCCCCTCAGAGGAGCCTTCCCTGACCTTTCCAACTACTGTGGTGTTCCCCAGTTATCATCTATTGTCATTCAGTTTATTTCCATCCTCGTACTTATCACAATGTGTAATTAACTAGGGAATCTGCTTATTTACCCAACTAGATCTAAATTCCAGATCAGCTTGGATCTTATCTATGTTAATCCTGCCACTGTATTCCCAGTGCCTATAGCAGTACCTGGTTCATACCAGGTGCTTGAAAAGTATTTGTTGAATGAGTATGTGAAGGAGTTTTGTCCTCGCAGTGACAATAAGGTTAATTCAAACTTCTTAGCATGACATTCAGGCCCCAATTTACTTATTTGGGCTTATATTCTGCCTTTTTATACCTCTGTATATTATGCCTGTTGCTACCTCTGTAAAAGCTTGCTTTCTGCCTCAAATGCTCTTCCTCCTACCAAATAACTTACCTTTCAAGGCCCTTCTCAAACATACCTTTTCTGTGAAATTTTTTCCAATCCTACACACACACACACACAGAATGCGTCCTCTGCTAAGTCCTTATAATATAGGGTTATAATAGACATAATAATGATGATGATTATGATAGCTAACATTTTATTGAGCATTAACTCTATGCCGGGTACATAAGCACTTTATATGTTATTATCTCATTTAATTCTGAAAACAACTCTTAAGAGGTAGGTACTATCATAAGTACTTATGTGTCTGTTAGGCTAGCTAGAATCAACTTCATGAAGGCAGGGATGGTGCCTTAAAGCCTTGCTAATTCCCAGAACCTAGCAAAGTATCTGTAATGTCATAGGCCCTTAATACAAATTTGCTAAATAATGAATTCTGATAGTAGTTTCTTGTCCCCTGATTTCACTTTGAGAATGGCAATCCCAATCACTTAAAGAACCAGACAATAAAGTATATAAATTTAATCTTAAAGTGATACAGTCCTTTCTAATTACAACAAGAAACTCAGAAGTCATAAAAGAAAAGGGTTATATACCTAGCTATACAAAAATTTTAAAATATTTGTAGATTAAAAAAACAAAGTTAACAAAGGCAAACCAGAAATAGAAAATATACATATTCAACCTACATTAGACAAAAGATTAATAGTAATAATATAAAGGGCTCTTATAAAAAAATAAGAAAAGATAATCAGCCCATTAGAAAAACAGGAACATCATATGAACAGGAAACTTCCAGAAAAAGAAATTTTTTTTGGCCACACCGTGCAGCTTGTGGGATTTTAGTTCCCTGACCAGGGATTGAACTCGAGCCCTCCGCAGTGACAGTGCAAAGTCCTAACCACTGGACCACCAGGGAATTCCCCAGAAAAAGAAATTTAAATGGTTAATAAACATGAAAATATGCTCAAGCTCATTAATTTTAAAAAGTGAAAATTAAAACAATAATAGGGATGTATTTATTTATTTATCATATTGCAAAGATGAAAAAAGAATTATAATATTTAGCACCAGCAAGGCTGGTGAAAGGGGAAATAAGCACTCTTACACGCTCATGCTACAGAAATGCTCTCATACACTTAAAAGATACACACACACACACACACACACACACACACATGCACACGGTTGTCCATTGTGGCACTGTTCGTAATAGCAAGAGATTGGAAGCAATTGAAATGTGCATCAATAGAAGCTTGGTTAAGTAAACTATGGTACAGCTATACCATGAAATTGTATGCAGCCAATGAAGAGAATGATGTTACTACATAACCAAATAACAGATAAGGGGAATTCTCATTTTATAAATATATTCCAGATAATAAGAAAACAATTATAAAAAGGGGAAAGGATTTGAACAGACACTTCATCGAAGAGGATATAAGGTTGGCAAATTAAGCACATGAAATGATGTTCAACATCATAAACCATTAGGGAAATGAAATTAAAACCATGATGAGATAACACTACATAGCTGTTAGAATGGTTAAAATTAAAATTACTGAAAATGCTAAGAGCAGAACAAGTGGAAGAACTACCATACATGGCTAGTTCAGATGCAAAATGGTACAGCCACTCTGGAAAATGGTTTGGCAGTTACTTACAAAGTTCAGCATACATTTATCACACAACCCAGTGATCCCACTCCGGGGTATACAACTCAGCAAGAGAAAGGAATGAACAACTTAAATGAATCTCCAAGGCATTAAGCTCGGTGAATGAAGTCAGTCTCAGAAGTTGAAACTATGTGACTCCATGTATATGACATTCTCAAAAAGGAAAAACTATGGGACAGAGAACAAATCAGTGGTTACCAGGGCTTGGGGGTGGGGGAGGTCTGACTGCAAAGGGTAATAAGAAGGAATTCTTTGGGGATGTTGAACTGTTCTGTATCCTGTCGGTGGTGGTTATTACAAGTATCTATGCATGTGTTAAAATTCACAGGACTGTGTGCCAGGAGATAAATAAATGTTATTGTATGTACATTGGAAATAATTTTTAAAAAGATAAATTGTCATCAGCAGTAATGATACCTTCTATTTCTCCATCTAAGGGAGGAACATCATCTCTCATGGAGAAATCCATAGCTGTCCCTGGTATGTCCATCAAGTCCTCATCACTGGAGCTGCTCTGGAAGCTATTGAAACTCCCCTGTTGAAAGCCTCTGTTATCCATGGCTCCTGCACAGAAAAAAAAAACAGGAGGCTTATTACAATGACTTCCAAGCCCCTTACCACTTATTCTTTTTTTATTGTGGTAAATACACATAACATAAAATTTACCATTTAAACCGTTTTAAACTGGCAATTCAGTAGCATTTAGCACATTTACAATGATGTGCAATCATCACTATCCATTTCCAGAAATTTTTCATCATCTCAAACAGAAACTCACTACCCAGTAAACGTAACTTCCCATCTCCCTCCCACCCCAGACCCTTATAACCTCTATTCTCTTTCTGTGTCTGTGATTTGCTGATTCTGGATATTTCATATAAATGTAATCATATAAGATGTGGGCTTTTGTGTCTGGATTCTTTCACGTCTCATAATTTTTTCAAGGCTCATCCATGCTGTAGCATGTATCAGTACTACATTCCTTTTTAGAACTGAATAATACCCATTGTATGGATATACCACATTTTATTTACCCATTTATCAGTTGATGGACATTTGGGTAGTTTTCACCTTTTGGGTTACCACTTATTCGTATGTCCTCTTTCGTGCTCTTATTTTGACAGTATAGACATACAAACTACTTAGCACAGTCAGTTACCCTCCAGATATAACATACCGCTACCCTTACCATGTAGTTGATATTGGTTTTTTGAGAACCATTGCAAATAAGCAAATCAAATGAGGACATGCATACAAAACTCATGGGAGTTCACAAGTAAATAAAAACTTGAAATAAAAACTAGACAGCAGTATTGAGAAATGTGCTAGCCATCTGGGAGTGGAAAAATATTATTTTATGCCTCTGGCTCTCCCAGAGTTCTTAACGCAATATAGATGCACAGAAATACTGGGAAAAAGAGGCATACTGTGCTGTTCAATGTTGTTCTCTGCTCAAGAATTTAATATTAAAGATGAAACACTTTCCACATCCCAAGTGGGAATCTTCAGATCATAAAATTTTATTCAAAAAAATCTTAGTATATTGATCTTCTTTTAAAAAAAAACAAACAGCATTACAGCCAACTTTATCTAGCCCTGCAGCTCCCCACCCCAGTTTTTGATGAAATCTTCATCAAGTTTCATAGTCAACAAAGTTCTATTCGATTAGGCAAATAATACTCTTTTTTAAAAATTTCATTCATTCATTCATTCATTTTATTTTTGGCTGCGTTGGGTCTTCGTTGCTGTGTGCAGGCTTTCTCTAGTTGCAGCGAGCGGGGGCGCCTCTTTGTTGTGGTGCGCGGGCTTCTCATTGCGGTGGCTTCTCTTGTTGTGGAGCATGGGCTTCAGGTGCGTGGGCTTCAGTAGTTGTGGCAAGCAGGCCCGGTAGTTGTGGCTCACGGGCTCTAGAGCACAGGCTCAGTAGTTGTGGCGCACAGGCTTAGTTGCTCCACGGCACATGGGATCTTCCCGGACCAGGGCTTGAACCCGTGTCCCCTGCATTGGCAGGCGGATTCTTAACCACTGCGCCACCAGGGAAGCCCTAAATAATACTCTTTTAAGAAACTTCTTACTCTGGGTTATCAGAATTATGTGTGAGAATGTGGTGAAGACCAAATACTTTAAATTAAACTTTAGGGGGACTTCCCTGGTGGTCCAGTGGTTAAGACTCTGTGCTCCCAATGCAGGGGGCCCGGGTTTGATCCCTGGTCGCGGAACTAAGATCCCACATACTGCAACTGGAGAGCCTGTGCGCCACAACTAGAGAAGCCCGTGCACTGCAACGATAACCCTGCACAGCCATAGTTAATTAATTAATTAATTAAAAATTAATTAATTAAATGTTAGGCCTAAAAAATTGCAATCACAGCAGTTAAATTAAATATTTTAAACACTGAGCATAAAGGAGAAAGAACCAACATTTACCAGGACTTCAATTAATTTTCAGGCCCTGCGCCATGTGCTTAAAGTGAACTCTTTCACTTAATTTTTCCAGCGTTCCTAAGCTGTGGCATTAGCACTCCTAGTGCAGATGAGGAAACCAAAGCTCAGAGAGACTAAGTAACTTGCCCAGTTAGTGTTTTTAAAACACGGTAAGCTCCAAATCATGTGTTCAATTTCACAACATCTCACTTATGATAAAGAGGTCAGCCTGATGGAGAAGGTCAGCATGAGTGACATTTATGAACCACCTATTATGTATGAAGCATTGTGGGATAGTGGGACAGATACAGAAATGATGCTGGGTAGGCCAGATGAGATGAAGATTGAGAGGCAAAGACTTGGGAGTTATCAACATCAAGGTGATGACTGAAATCAAGAGAACAGATATTCCAAGGGAAATTTGCCATTCACTTATGGATAAGGATGAATATAAATAAAAGAAACACATTCTCAACAACCTTCTTTAGTATACACCAATAGCTTGAACTCTGTGCAGACATGAATCTCAACAACAGGTTCTCCAGGAACATTACCATGCTTCCATGGTGACATAATGGTCAGGTGGAGAAGGTAGGGTCATTTACCCAGAGGTACTAATAATTTAGAAAATTATCTATCATAAAACCATTCCCTCAGCTACAAAATCTCTAACCTTCCTATGTGGATCAAATGTTTCCTAGGATACTAAGAATCCATGCTTTGCATCTTCAGCCCAGCTCCCTCGCTGCCAGTCAATCCTTCATCCTCACTAGACTTCCTCCTGCTCTATCCTGCTTCCTTCACGCCCCTTCTCTGAGCACACCTGCAAAAATGCATTTACACGAATTCCTCTGAATTATGATTCTAAGCAAGAAGGTGACAAAAGCGGCCTCTGCCGCCGCTTCCGAGTCTAACCTGACTACCGCAGGATCCTTAGCAGGTTTTTCCTATTACCAACGACACATAGGAAATTCTGAATCTCTCAGTCTTCCCTCCTGTCATCCAGGAAGAAGCGTCTTTAATCTTTATTTAAGAAAAAAATTAGTCTCTCTACTTTGCTCTCGATCTGACTGAGATAACACATCCTTACCTGCCTTACTCTGAGTTACTTTATCTTATCCTTTAAGGAAATCTACTATCTCTAGCCCTCATCTCTATCTCAAGCTCCAGTCCTTAATTCCCAAGAATTCCATTTGACACTTCTGTTGCTTCCTCAAGCTCAACAGGATGAAAATGAAAAACAAGCAGAAATAACATTAGCCTAAACACAAATAACAAAATCCAAACAAGGCATGTTTCCTGCCCTCACCCCTCACATCAACTTTCCCTTTTAAATATAGGTGGCATCAGAGTCAATAGTTACACTTAATATTTGTCTAACTCTGGGATTTACTACGTTCAACAAACCTATAAAAGCAGTCTCAAAAGTAGGTATTCCAGGTTTCTAGAAATCTTAACAGAAAACGAGCACCATTTTAGCTGATGAGAAGAACTTGAGAGATTTTCTTTCTGTTTAAATTCATCCAACGCCCGTGAATTCCAGTGACTAGCACTGAAAGTAGGCAAGAAAATTTGCAAAACGATGCAGAATCCTTTCCCTCTCTCTTCACTGGTTATGTGCTTCATTCAGGAAATGATTTAAAATACACAGTTCCAGCAACTCTACATTAGCCACACAAATCATAGGAAGAAGAAGTATGGGGAGTCCAAAAATAATTTATATTTGGCTTTGGAATATGTCCTGTAGTCATATTTTCAGAAGGTGTACCTATTGTTCTGGGAATTCATTAAAACAAAATAATGACGCTACAAGATGAAGACTCAACAAAGGAGAAGCTGGAAATCTCTTCCGTTTCCCCATTAGGACCTTACAAACTCCTTCCTGCAACCCACTGACACAGAACAATCCAGCTAAATTGAGCTGCCTCATTTCAAACATTTCATGGAACAGCTATCTGGTTCAGTGTTTGGGTTATAAAGTGCTTCTTTAATAAGTACATAGAAATAAAGGGTCAACAAAAGAAAATTAGAAGCAGCAAGCAGATCAAGCAAAACATGCAACAAACTGGAGTTCAACAAAGAAAAAAAACATAATCAGTAAAACTCAAAGTGATATTTTGCCCGTGGATAATCCATTCTGGTAGTCTTTGGTTTTATTTTGCAGATATAAAAAAGTTCCAGACAAAAAGTTAAAGCAGCAGAATAATGAGGAAATAGTTTAAAGTTCCTCAAAGTTGAGATTTGATCCTGCATTTAGTTGAACTCCAAGCCTATTGCTCTTTCCATAACACTCTGGGGCTTCCCTATGACATGTCAGTCCAGAGAATGGCACATCTGGAATAAATCAAACCTCTAGATGGTCACAAGCCTGAGGTCAGCCAGAATTTAGGGTAGACCAGGAACAAAGTAACAGGATTTGATTTATTATCCCAACTAGTGGACTACTATAGGGCTTGTCATACAGTGAAGGGTTATGGGGGGAGGGCAAACAGGGGAAAATGTTTGGTTGATATCTGCATTACACAGCTGACACTTTCAGTGCCTTTTATCACCTTCTTGCTTAAAATCATAAGCTGGTTCCCCATTGCCTTTTGGGTCAAGTTTACATTTCTTTGTATGGTATTCAGAGCCCTATCAAATCTAGATCCCATCTACCCAGACAGACTTATCTCCTGCCATAGATTTGCTATACTCCACATAGGCCATGTACTTTTACACCTCCATACCTTTGCTCAGGCCATATATTCTCTCTGAAATCCCATCCAGCCCCCATCCTCTTTTTGGCCTGGTGAAATTCCCTTCAATCCATCTAGGGCCAGCTCAAACAGGCTTTCCCTCAACACCCCCTTTGTTCAGACATCTATGCTGATTGCATAATCTCTTCCACTTGAGTCTTGTGACTACACCATATCCTTCTCATTTTTGTGGTCTCATTTTGTGGTCTCATTTTTGTGTGAGCTTTTATTTATATGGGTTCTATCTATAGATATTTACTGAATTAGAAATCAAAACCCAGAAATATTCAAAATGAATATTTGTTAATGTAGTTGTTGTGGAACAACAACTCTAGTGTTGCTCCAGAGAAGGTATTCAATAAATGCTTATTGAGGAGGATTCTAGTTGGGGAGGAATGGTTAATAGCCAGTCAACATATTTATATAGCCAATACTCAATAAATCTATGCCTTGCACTATGAGGGTAGAGGATTAAGGATACAAAAAACGTTTGTTACCCTGTCACTGCTTTCAAGGAATTTATGATCTAGTTGGGGAGGAAACTTCCACATAATGTAATTATACAACAGCTAAGTGTTAAACTGTTAGAATAAAAGTGAAATTGGCATTTAGAAAATGGAAGGGAGATTGTAAGCTAGAGAAGGCTTCATGGAGGAAAGAAGGTATTCGAGGACCAGGAAGCAACATGGCCAAAGGCTTGAGATGAGAATGAGGCTGGCATCTGTGCTTGACTAGAGGACGGGGTAGCTGTATGTGAGCAAATGGTTGGGAAGCCAATGGAGTCACTGTAGTTTTTGAGGAGCAACATGATAAAAACATAGTTTTAGGAGGTAAGTGTGGCCGCAGTAGACTGGAAGAGAGGATGAAAAGGCTAGGAAGGCAGTTCACCACTTCCAGTTTCAATGTAGGTCATTTAGGATGGAGGAAGAAGGGGGAAAAGGGGAGGAGGAGGAGTGCATGTTCCCAACAGTTGTACTGAAAGAGCCAGGTGGGGATGGGGTGGGATGGTGCTAATTTGTGGTATGGCATACTAGCATCTTGTTTAACTAGTGACAGCAACACATGTTGGTACAAACAAATTAATACCTCCATCTCAACTAGCCCATTTGGCAAAAGCAAATGTATAAACCAATGGGCAGGCTGATACACATGACCCTTCAAATAAAAATATAAAGTATATCACATATTCCAATGCTAACAAGCACAAAGAAGCAATAAACTTTTCTATTTCTTATTTTGGTTCAAGAACGATAACTGTTGACCTGCACATGGCATTCCGTGTACGTAACATATGCCAGATACCACAAATGTGGAAAAGGGAGGATGCAAAAGGAAAACAGAGTAAGAGAGGCATTATACAACCTACCAAGATACGAGTATTGTCTTATCATTTAAAAGAAAGAACATTAAGTCAATCCTAAGTATAACATTGAAGGTGATAAGAACTGGCACATACATAAAATCACCCTTTTTCTACCCACTATACTTTGAGCTACTTGAGGACAGGGTGCCTTAAATCTGTGTTCCTAAGTGCCTGACACAAAGAGAGAGCTCAGTAAATAATCTAGTTTATACTCCAATTCCAGTTTTAGTTACTTTATTTTGAGATGCGGAAATGAAATGCAAATCATGGACAGTAGTCTCTGAGGTGCCTTATTTCAGAGGTTTGGGCCCATCCTTAGCCCAAGGCACACCTTCTCTACCTGTCAAAATTTCAAGTAAAAAGTCCCAGGAGGAAATAACAGTGCTTCTTCTCACAGTGTGGTCTTCATCTGGGAGTCATCCTCACAGACAAGTAGGGGTTATGAGAAAAAACAGAACTCAGAGCAGGCAGTACGAGAACAGCAGTTCTCAAACTTTTTGGTCTCAGGATCCCTTTAGTCTTCAAAATTATTGAGGGACCTAAAGAGCTTTTATTTATATGGGTTCTATCTACAGATATTTACTGAATTAGAAATCAAAACCCAGAAATATTCAAAATGAATATTTGTTAATGTATTTAAATATAATAATACTCATCCCATTATATGTTAACATTAACTTTGGGGAAAAAAATCTACATTTTCCAAAAAAAAATTAGTGAGAGGCATTTTGCAAATCTTTTTTTAAATTTTTTATTCTTACTTTTATTTATTTATTTATTTATTGGCCTCACCACGCTGCTTGCGAGATCTTAGTTACCTGACCAGGGTTCGAACCTGGGCCCCCTGCAGTGGAAGCTCAAGAGTCCTAACCACTGGACACCAGAGAATTCCCACAAATTTTTTCAATGTCTGCCTTAAGAGGACACATATTCCATTAGCCACCAGAGCAATGACATCAGCACCTGTCATACAGCCTCTAGAAAACTCCACTGCATATTCATGAGAAAATGACAATGAAAAAGGCAAAGAAAGTCTTAATACTAATATGAAAATAGTTTTGACTTTGCAGACCCCGTGAAAGGGTCTCAGGAAGCACAGACCACTCTTTGAGAATTGTTAAAGGAGAGAAAGAACACAGAATGGAGAAACCATACTTGGGCAACACTCATGACTGGTAAGAAGGAGGAAGAGGACAAACCAGTCAGATGAGACCATGTTGACAGATGAAGGAAGTGGAAGTGAAGCAAACCACAAACTAATATTTCCTATAAATATTTTTCCAAAGGAGAAATAGCCTTGATATATAAAGAGATTGTTCAAATCATTAAAATTGAATCCCAACAGATGAAAGGGCAAAAGATATTGGTAAGTAGATAATTTATTAAAGAAAAGGGGGAAAGGGGTTTTAAAAATTCAGTGAAATTAAAATTGAAACAATAATATGCTATTGTCCCTTAGCATTTCTTCGGTTTTATCTCAGAGATTCTTTCTCTCTTTTTTTTTTTTTTTGGCCGTGCCACATAGATCGCGGGATCTTAGTTCCCCGACCAGGGATCGAACCCAGGCCCCTGAAGTGAAAGTGCCAAGTCCTAACCACTAGACCACCAGGGAATTCCCTCAGAGATTCTTCAAATATGATAACACTCTGATAGAAAGGCTTTCAAGAGTGACAAATAAGATGGCTAGAGAAGCACCCTGAAGTTCAAGGACAAGAGCCTGCCAGGCCTGACAAAGACACCACTCATATTTTACAGATCACTTTCACTTTGGAATATATGAGTAAAACACCAAAATAAACTTTAAGAAACTGAAATATAGCATTACATTGAAAGATTTGCCTACTATAAATAAGGAGAGTTTATTCCAAGAACACAAGACTGATATCACAAGGGAAATTGTCAACATCATTTATCAGACTAACAGATAAAATTTTAAAAGCCATAATTATCTCAACAGATGTCAAGAACAGATTTTTAAAATTTATATTTATTCCAGATTAAAATATTTTAAAAATATTCCAGGTGGAAAATTTGTTTCTTGACATGATACAGAAAATTTAAATTAAAACCAAGAAGCAAAATCTCATTCCCCTTAATACAGGAAGATAATGATGCCTCCTCTTGCCTATTATATTTAACATGGTAAAAGAAAACTTTAAGAGGAAAAAAGTGAAGAATGCATATAGGAAAGGAAGAAATATATTTTGATGTTTGGATTGCATGAATACATATCTATACAACTCTAAGAATATTAACTAAAAATAACTAAAGGTAATAAATGAATTCAGAAATTATAAGGCAAACAGACAAAAAACAACTGCATTCCCATGTACTATCATAGAACTAGAAAATACAATAATTTATTTATGACAGAGACATACACTTGAAACACAATATTACTGTAAAATTTATAAAATCCAAGTAGGAGGAAAAAAAGAATGACATAAATCAACAAAGAAGTATCATGCTCTTGGATAGAAAGTCTAAATATAGCAAGAACAAAACAGACACTAATCTGAATTGTATTACAACTATATATTAATCTAGAGTCCCTATGGCATCCTTTAGATAACTTGAAAGATTGATAGTGAACTTCACCTGGAAGAATAAGTAGGCAAGGATACTAGTGTATATATTTTCTTAAGTAAATATGGCAAACATAACCTGTCAGATTTTAATCTTCTACAAAGAAACAATCATCAAAACCTTATGGCACTGGATTAAGAATAGAGATTCTAGCAGTGGACACACACTATTTTAAGAACTTAATAGCTGATAAACCAGAAGCAACAAAACTATAAGGAAAGAATCAACCACTTTTTAGTAAATAGTTGAGGGACTGCTAGATATCAAAATGGAAAACATCACGATGAAGAGTAGCCCCCGCCTGCCGCAACTAGAGAAAGCCCTCGCACAGAAACAAAGACCCAACACAGCCACAAATAAATAATAAATAAATAATAAATTTTTTTAAAAAAAGGAAAACAATGTACAATTACAACATATACCACATTGTGATAAATTCCAAATGGGTTTTTTTTGGGTTGATTTTAAAAATAACACAGAATAGTATATTCATTCCAGATGTGGTGAACAGGCAAAGTTATTTCTGACCATGGACAGATACAAAATGGATTAATTAATATGTACTAAAATAAATAACTTTTTGCATCAGGGAATGTATGCAATAAAATGAAGTGAAAAGAACAGAGGAACAAATCTGTGTCATCATTGATAAAGGTAATAAAAAAGGTGGATGCACATATTCAAGTAAAGATTAAAGGAGGATTTCTGGTTTCTGGCCAAGCATGTAATAAGGAGCCTGGAAGTTCTCATTCCCATCCTCACAATGAGAAAAAATTGAACAAACTGAAAATCAACAACTCTCCTTAGATCCATCAGAGAACTCAGATTACAGGACAAACTACTGTCCCCAAACTTAGGGAGACAGACAGGCAGATATAGAGAATCATAGCTTACACTGTGGAACCCTCTTTGAGAACCAGTGCCAGGGTAGGAGAACCTAAACTGTAATTGAAGAATAGCTAGAGGCTTAGTGTGGACAAATTTGAGAGTTAAGAACTCCAAAAGGCCCAGTGAAGACCAGAGAAAAATCCCCTCGTGCTTCCAGTAGGGGCAGGAAAATGAACAGGGCATTCTCTTCTTTTTAACAAGGCTGGCCCTCAAGAGAAACTATTTTACCAACGCCTAACCAACTTAGCGGAAAGGAAAACTGAAGTCTAGTTCCCTCCAGCCTTCCTGTCTCACGTAAAGGAGAAAAAAACAAAAGAAAATAAAACTGAGAAGCACTTGTGAAGTTCACAACCAAGGGGACACAGGATTAATAAAAGACTGAAACCTAATCATAGGACTATAGAACACATCCCTTCCTCCATGCCTTACTAACACATCAACAGGGCTCATGAATAACAATAGGAGAATACAACTATAAGAACTGCAAAATCCAAATACATATGAGAGACAAAAACAAAGACATTAGAGAAAATTTTAGCCTCTGACACATACAGATACAGCAAACAGTAAACATATCGTAACCCCCATCCAGATAAACATAAAATCTCACACTAAAGGCCTATTTACTTTAGTTACTTTTACCCAGTATATCATTGTCCAGCTTTCAAAAAAAATTCCAAGGCATATTAAAAGACCAGGAGAAAAAAAAAAACACAGCATGTAGAGACAGAGCAAGCATCAGAACCAGAGTCAGATGTGGAAGGAATGTTGGAATTTTCAGAACAGCAATTTAAAATAACTATGATTAATATGCTAAGGGCCTTGGAAAAGGTGGACAACATGCAAGAACAGATGGCTACTAAAGGAAAAAATCAAAAGGAAATACTAGAAATGAAAAATGCTGTAAAAAAAAAAGGTGAAGAATGCCTTTGATAGATGCATCAATAGACTGAACACAGCAGAGGAAAAGGATCAGCAAGCTTGAAGAAATGTCAATAGAAACTTCTAAAACTGAAATGCCAAGAGAAAAGAAGAATGAAAAAAGTGAAAAGAATATCAAGAGCTGTGGGACAATTACAAAAGGTGTAACATACGCATAACAGGAATAACAAGAAGGAAAGCTGCAAAAGAAATATTTGAAGCAATAATAATGAAGCAATAATGAAGCAATAAAAACCACAGGTCCAGAAGCTCAGAGAACATGAAAGAGGATAAATATATACATACATACATACTACAACTAGGCATATAATACCCAAACTGCAGAAAATCAAAGACAAAGTCCTGAAAGTAGCCAGAGGAAAAAACACCTTACCTATAGAAGAGCAAAGATAAGAAATACATCAGACTTCTCTTCAGAAACCATGCAATCAAGAAGAGAGAAGAGTGAAAAATATGAAGTATTGAAAAGAACCACCAATCAAGAATTCTGAATCCAGAGAAATTATCCTTCAAAACTGAATGAGAAATAAAGACTTTTCTCAGAAAAGCAAAAATTGAGGGAATTTGTCAGCAGTAGACCTGCCTTGCAGGAAATGTTAAAAGATATTCTTCAGAAAAAAGAAAAACGATAGAAGTCAGAAACTCATATCTATGTAAAGAAAGGAAGAGTGCGGGCTTCCCTGGTGGCGCAGTGGTTGAGAATCTGCCTGCCAATGCAGGGGACACGGGTTCGAGTCCTGGTCTGGGAAGATCCCACATGCCGTGGAGCAACTAGGCCCATGAGCCACAACTACTGAGCCTGCGCGTCTGGAGCCTGTGCTCTGCAACAAGAGAGGCCGCGACAGTGAGAGGCCTGCACACCACGATGAAGAGTGGCCCCCACTCGCCGCGACTAGAGAAAGCCCTTGCACAGAAACGAAGACCCAACACAGCCAAAAATAAATAAATAAATAAACAAATTAAAAAAAATAAAAGAAAGGAAGCGTGGTAGAGAAAGAATAAATTAAAGTAAAATAAAATACTTTTTAATTCTTAATTGATCTACAGACAACAGTTTGTGCAAAATAATAACAGCAACAACATTCAGTGATGATATCTTATGGATAAGTGAAATGAAAGACAGGAATGTTATAAGGGACAGAGGGAGGAAGTAGGAATACTCTGAAAATAAGGTACTTGCATTATTACTCATGAAGTAGAATTGTGTTATTTGAAAGGAGACTTAGATTAGTTGTAAATGTATATTGCAAACATAAGGGCAACCACTAAAAAAAGTAAAAAGATAAAAAGGAAAGGAAAGAAGTATGATTAATATGCTAAGAAAGGAGGAAAAATGGACTCATACAAAATGGTCAATTAAAACTAGAAGGCAAAGAAAGAGTGGAAGATAAAATAAGAAAACAACAAGGGCAACAAATAGGAAACAGTAACAAATATGGCAGATAATGTGGACTCAACATATCAGTAATCACTTTAAACAATAATAGTCTATTAAATATACCAATTAAAAGGCAGAGACTGCCATAGTGGATAAAAATACAACACCCAACTATGTTGTCTATAAGAAACCATGCTAACACTAATTAAAAGGAAGCTAGAGTAGCTATATTAATTTCAGAAAAAGCTAACTTCAGAGCAAGGCAAATTATCAGGGATAAAGAGGTATATTACAAAATGATAAAGGGGTCAATTCTCTAAGAAGCCATAGGAATCCTTAATGTGTATGTGCCTAACAACAGAGCATAAAAATACATGAGGCGAAAACTGACAGAATGGCAAAGAGAAATAGATGAACCCACCATTATAGTTGGAGACTTCAACAGCCCTCTACTGGAAATGGACAGATGCAGAACCAGAAAATCAGTAAACACATAGCTGAACTAAATAGCATCAACCAACTGAATCAAGTTGGCAAATATAGAATCCTTCATCTAACAGCAGCAGCAGAATACACTTTCTTTTTTTTTACACTTTCTTCTTAAGCTCACATGGATCATTCACAAAGACAGATGACATTCTGGGCCCTGAAATACACCTGAACAATTAAAAAAAAAAACAGAAATCATGCAAAGTTTGCTCTCAGATCGTAATGGAATTAAACTAGAAATCAACAACAGAAAGGTAGCTGGAAAAACCGAAAATACTTAGAGATTAAAGGACACACTTCTAAATAACACATGGGTCAAAGAATAAGTCACAAGAGAAATTAACAAACATTTTGAAGTAAATGAAAATTTAAAATCAAAATTTGTGAGAAGCAGCAAAACCAGCGCTTAGAGATAAATTTATAGCATTCAATGCATATATTAGAAAAGAAGAAAGGTCTAAAGTCAACCCTCTAAGTTTCCACCTTAGGAAACTAGGAAAAGAAGGGCAAATTAATCCCAAAGTAAGCACAAGAAAATAAATAATAAAAATCAGAGCAGAAATCAATGAAACTGAAGACAGGAAATCAATAAAATAAATCAACAAAACCAAGAGTTGGTTCTTTTAACAGATCAATAAAATTAGTAAACCTCTAGCCAGGTTAACTAAGAAAAAGAGAGAGAAGATACAAATTAATAATGTCAAAAAAGAAACAGGAACCATCACTATTCATCTTATGGACATTAAAAAGATAATAAAGGAATATTGTTAGAAAATCTATGCTCACAAATTTGATAACCTAGATGAAATGGACTAATACCTTGAAAAATACAATCTACCAAAACTCACACAAAGAGAAATAGATCAGTGAATATGCTTATATCTATTAAATAAGTTGAATCACTAATAACCTTCCAAAACAGAAAGCACCAGACCCAGATGGAATCACTAGTGAATGCTACCAAACACTTAAAGAAGAAATTATATCAATTCTCCACAATCTCTTTCAAAAACAGAAGCAGAGAGAATACTCCCTAACTCATTTTATGAGACTAGCATTATCTTAATACCAAAACAAGACAAAGACAAGAATAGAAAACTACAATATCTCTCATGAGCACAGTTGCAAAAAGCCTCAACAAAATATTAGCAGATCGAATCCAACAATGTATAAAAAGAGTTATATGCCATAACCAAGTATGATTTATTTCAGGCATGCAAGGCAGGTCCACCATTAAAAAAATCAATTAGTATAATGCATTACATCAACAAGGCTAAAGAAGAAAAATCGTAAGAACATATCAATCGATGCAAAAAAAAAAGCATTTGACAAAAATCCAACATCCATTCATGATAAAATCTCTCAGCAAACCAGGAATGAAGGGAAACTTCCTCAACTAGAGCTAACATTTTAAACTTAATGGTAAGAATCTAGATGCTTTCCTGCTAAGACCAGGAATAAGACAAGGATGTCTGTGCTCACCACTCCTATTCAGCATCATACTAGAAGTCCCAACTAATGCAATAACAATTAGAGGAAACAAAAGGTATACAGTTTGGGAAGGAAGCAATAAAACTGTCTTTGTTCACAGACGACATGATTGTCTACATAGAAAAAAACTCCTGGAACTGATGAGCAACTCTAGCAAGGTTGCAGGATACAAAGTTAATATACAAAAGTCAACTACTTTCTTGTATATCAGCAATGAACAACTGGAATTTCAAATTAAAAGCACAATGCCATTAGAGCTGTAAAATGTGCTGCTGTGGGGAGGACCAAATGAACCAGAAATCATTACTCCTTCTAGCCTGGAAAATCTCCAACATTAGTTTACACCATAGGAAACGATCTTTTTTGCCTGTATCATGAACAGCCACTCTGGGGTAGTTGAAAGAGTTTATAATAAAGCTTTTCAATTGGAGATTGTGGCTATAGAGATACTCATCAGAGAACTATAACAACGTTAGTGATTCCCAGAAAGTCATCGGGCTTGGAGGGCAGGAAGCCTCTCCACGATGCATGTCATCTAGGAATAGATCATGTCATGAAGTCTCTTTCTACACCACTCTTATAGAGAACCTGGCAGTGTTTTCCTAAACAGATGCCCTAGTATCAAAAGCTCAACTCATGGAGTGAGATGTAAACCCCTAGCATAGTAGGAAAATACACATAAAGGACTGGAGAGAAGGAAAGAGTTCAGGACTGGTTGTCAGGAAACCCGGTCCCGACTGTGTCCCTTCCTCCTCTGCCTCTCTAAATATCAGTTTTCACATTTGTAAAATGTGACGATCAAGCTGCTCCCTCACCCCACCCACCAAGGATTATAAACTCTTTGAGGGCAGTGCTAAGTCTTAGCTCCAGAATCACACATCTAGGTTTGGCCAAGAATAAAACTGTAAAATAAAAAAAAACTAAACACAGTGCCATTTACATTAGCATCAAAAATATGAAATAATTAGGTATAAATCTAATAAAACGTGTACAAGATCCTAATCAAAATACCAGAAAGTTATTTTGTGGATATCAACAAACTGATTCTAAAGTTTATATGGAAGGGCAAAAAAGTCAGAATACCTCACACAATATTGAAGGAGAAGAACAAAGTCGGAGCACTGACATTACCCACCTTCAAGACTTATTAAAAAGCTACAGTAATTAAGACAATGTGGTATTGGTGAAAGAATAGACAAGTTGATCAATAAAACAGCCTAGAGAGCCCAGAAATAAACCCACACAAACAGAGTCAACTGATCTTTGACAAAGAACAAGAGGCAATTCAATGGAGAAAGGACAGTCTTTTCAACAAACGGTACTGGAACTGGACATCTACATGCAAAAGAGAAAATGAATCTAGACACAGATCTGCAACTTTCACAAAAATTAACTCAAAATGGATCATAGACCTAAATGTAAAATGCAAAACTATAAAACTCCTGCAAGAAAACCTAGGTGACACCTAGGTGACCTTGGGTTTGGAGATAACGTTTTAGCTACAACACCAAAAGTATGATCTATGAAAGAAAAAAGTTGATAAATTGGACTTTATTAAAATTAAAAACTTCTGCTCTGCAAAAGCCACTGCTAAAAGAATGAAAAAAACAAGGCACATATGGGAGAAAATATTTGCAAAAGACACACCTGATAAGGGACTGGTACCCAAAACATACAAATAACTCTTTAAAAAGTTTTTTTTTCTTTTGGCCACGCTGCGCAGCTTATGGGATCTTAGTTCCCCGGCCAGATATTGAACCTGGGCTCTCAGCAGTGAGAGTGCGGAGTCCTAACCACTGGACCACCAGGGAATTCCCAAGAACTCTTAAAATTCAATAAGAAAACAAACAATGCAATTAAAAAATGGGCAAAAGATCTGAACCTAACTAAAGAAAATATACAGATGGTAAATAAGCATATGAAAAGATTTTCAACATCAGGTTAAAATGGCTAAAATCCAAAATATTGACACCAAATGCTGAGGAGGATGTGGAGCAACAGGAACTCTCATTCATCGTTGGTGGGAATGCAAAATGGTACACTCACTTTGGAAGGCCTACAATTTCTTACAAAACTAAACATACTCTTACTATACAATTCAGCAATCACGCTCCTTGGTATTTACCCAAATGATTTGAAAATTTACATCCACACAAAAACCTGCACGCAGATGCTTATAGCAGCTTTACTCATAAATGCCAAAACTGGGAAAAACCAAGATGTTCTTCAGTAGGTGAATGAATAGACAAACCATAGTCCATCCAGACAATGGAATATTATTCAGTGATAAAAATAAATGAGCTATCAAGCCACGAAAAGATATGGAGGCATTCTAAAAGAAGTAAAAGAAGCCATTCTGAAAAGGCTACATACTGTATGATTCCAACTGTATGACATTCTGGAAAAGGCAAAACTGTGGAGATAGTAAAATGATCAGTGTTTGCCAGGGGTGTGGGAGGAGGGAGTAATGAACAGGCGAGCACGGAGGATTTTTAGGGCAATGAAGATACCCTGTATGATATTCTAATAGTGGATACATGTCATTATACATTTGTCCAAACCCATGGAATATAAAACACAAAGAGGGAACCCTAATATAAACTATGGACTCTAGTTAATAATAATGTATCAATATTGGCCCACCAATTGTAACAAGTATACTATATTAACTGCAAGATGTTAGTAATAGAGGAAACTGGGGTGGGGGGAGTATATGATAACTCTCTGTACTTTCTACTCAATTTTTCTGTAAACCTAAAACTGCTCAAAAAAAAAAGTCTATTAAGTTAAAAAAAATCAAAGGAGACTAAAAGGGCAGTTTACACATAAGGAAATGTTGACTCTTAAAAATCATCCTGTGGAACACAGAAATCTGTATTAAAGTTATTTAAGCCAATGGTTCTCCAAGCGCACCGTGCATCAGAATCCCCTGGAGGGCTTATTACACAGACTGCTGGGCCGCCTACCCGAGCCCGCCCTGGATTTTCTGATTCCCTAAGTCTGAGGTGGGACCTGACCATTTGATTTTCTAACAAGGTCCCAGGGAATCCTGATGCTGCTGGCCCTGTGCATCAAGAAAGATGTAAAGTCTGAGAAAAATAAGAGCAAGGCCGAGCAGCCACGAAAATGGGGTTTTAGAGTACACAAAAAGTTACAGGGCACATATTAAACAAGTTGAGTCTTTTTTTGCAGAGTATATTAGGCGAAGTTGGGAAAGAACAAGTCCCACCTATTTAAGAACTTGAGAAAGAAGATTGAAATGTTGTGTTTGTCTTTTTCTATCACACTCTTTCTCTCTCTGTGTCTCTCTCACCATCTGTAATACTGTATTGCTATGCTGACCTGAAATCATAAATCTGTAATGGGCAATGGGCAAAGGCACTAAGAAAGGTAGGAATGAATAGATCAGCCTAGCTGAAATGGAGAGTGCACTGGAGAATACTGCTAAGGCCACTGAAAAATGCTAGACTAAATCTGCATTCTCCATCCCCTCCCTCTTTTCTCTTAAAGATTGATCCTAGACAGCATAACCCATTGGACTATCCCTCATTTCCAGGAGACAAAACAGGCTGCTGATAAGCAACTCTGAACTCTGGCACAATACCCTCTGCCTCCCTCTACACCCAAACATGTACATAGTCAAAAGGTGGATGGAGAACATAAGAAGAGTTTCTAAGAAACTCCTAAATGTGCCCACAAAGCCAAACATCCAATGCTGTCTATTACGTTCACCTCAGTTTTTCTAGCAACCAGCATAGTGGCTGGCGCATAGTAAATGCTCCCTAAATAATTGCTGGAAGAGTGACCAAATCTGAGGGAAGTGATGTAAAGCTGAACGGTCCTCCTATATGATCACAATGCACACTTTCCTTAGACCCAGGCATACAGATGATGGGTTCAGAAAGCCCAGCACCTACATGCAATGAATATGAGGAAGGGAGCCAATCAGAAGGCTCAGGTATGGGAACAGTGTGTGTACATACACGTGCAAGCACCTCCACCCACCTGCAATGACAAGGCCCGTCCCGACACACTACACGTGTACATAACAGAAAATGATGAAATCTACTCTTCCATATGCTTCCAATGGTCTGCTAAAAAGAAGATTCACCTTTCTGTGCACTGAGAGGGTGAAACACAAGGCTTATTTCCTTGCACATTGAGCATGCAGACACAATGATAATAAAGACGTTTATTCTCACACAAATCCCCTAGACAGTAAGGCCACTGCATCCCCCGCAGAAGCCACTCAGTAAATATTTATCAAAGAAATAAATGAATGGGAGAGACAGGTAATCTAAGGGCACTCTGCACTTGTCCCTGTCAGGCAAGGCTCACCCTCTTAGAATCCTTGTACTGGGGCACTGCACTGAGAGTACTCGGGCCCAGGTACCAAGGACAGGAGAGACGGAGTAAATCCGAACATGCACCTGCATGCCCTAGGTGAGCCAGACAGGGACACACAGACAGAGACAGAGAGAGATGGAAATAGACAGATAGTATGGTAACATAAAAATCTAGGCTGTTCTCATTTCCATACTGTGTGGTATGCATATAAGATGAGCAATAAGAAGGGTCCCCTGCCCTCATCCCCCACCCAATTCAAGAAGAGTCTGTGGTAGGCATCTTAAGGAAGCTCACAGTCCTGTCTGCAGGTCCTGGGAGATAAGGGACAGCTTAGGAGTGCAAACTCCTACACATCCTATAGGCAGGAAGCTTCTCCACAATTGTGCACACCTCTCCATCCTCAGAGGAGAGGGGGCGAGGGTGCCCTCCATGAGTTGGGGGAATATCAAGACTCACTCTTTGGCACCCCCAACATTCGTGCCCATCTGCACTGTGGATCTGAAGTTCGCTCTCCTAAAGGTGCTCACCAGAGGGCAAGTCCAGTGATTCCGCCTGTCTCATTCCTTACTGTATCCTTAACACTCAACACAGTGCCTGACACGTGGCAGAAACTCTGTACATATTCAGGAAAGCAAAAAGGGACACAGAACGCACCCAGTCCTGCCCTATGTAGGCAAAGCTCCATCTATTTGAAGCCCTGACTGGAGACAACACTTGAGATAGCGCTCACTTCTGGGCTGAAAGGGAGGGAAGGAGGGAGGGAGCGGGTGGGAAGGCCCTGGTCCCCGCCCGCCACCCGGGGTGCAGAAGGCAGGAAGGGAGTAAAAGGGAAGCTCACTCTCTAGCACTCTGCACATCTGAGCACACAGACATTATTTAATAGGACATTTCTTCTAGAACACTGGCAAGCCCACTAGACAGAGAGCCCCAAATCCCTGACTATTCTGTTTTCCTGTGCTTTCCCAATATCCACCAGTCACTCAAAAACTCTTACTGGGAAGGAAGAGGGGAGGGAAGGAGGGAAGAAGGGAAGGAGAGAAGGAGGGAGGGAAGGAAGGAGGGAGGGGAGGAGGAGCAGAGAAGGGGAAGAGGGATGGGAGAAGAGAGGGGAGGAAGGAGGGAAGGAGGGAGGGAGGGGTGATTTATAGACTGTCCTTCTTGGTGCAGTTCAGCCCACCCTCTCTGAATCCTTGCTCAGGTGCATTGCATCAAGACAGCACTAGCACCCAGATAGCAAGGATTAGAGAGGGGGGGCAGGGCAGAAGGCTCAAGCACCTGAGCGCTCAACACGGAGAAGGCTCTCTATTCCTAAGTCTGTGCAAGAGCAGGAAGCAGAAGTCTGCACATTGTGTGCCCTGGGAGGGGGATTACTAAGAAGCCCCATTCCGCAGCTCACCCAAACTCAGCACATGCAGGATATTAGGTGGCACAGAAGTCCACTCACCTACACATAGCCTTTGAGACAAGGACTACATCAATCTTCTCAGCCCATTGCTCAGCCCAGTGTCAGCACACTTGCTCAATAAGTACTTGAGGAAGGGAGGGGGAGGGGAAAGGGAGGAGAGGTGATTCACAGGCGCTTTGTCCTTCCACCTGTAGAAAAGGGCCCCACCTGGGGTCCTGGAGTAGGTGCTAGCGCTCACATCTGGGGCTCAAGGGAAGTGGGAGCAGAGCAGAAGGCTTGGAGCGTGCACACCACAGGCACATCTGTGTGAGGGGATACAGAGAAGCCCAGTCCCTGCACGCTGAGCCTGCGTATCCACAGGCACTGTCGTGAGAAAACCAACTGTCCCAGGGCCCTCTAGACAGTGAGGCTGGCGTCCCTCACCAGCTAGCTCACTGTGGCACCCCCAAATAGCAGGAGCTCAGTAAATGTGTTAAATGGATGAAAAAAAAAATGCACACACAAATAACTGACTAAAAGAGCACCAAGCACAGGAAAGCAAGTGCTGTACAGGCTTCATCCTACACGGAGACCAGGCTCCCCATCTTGCATCCTTGCGCAAGCTCACGGCACAAAGCCGGCACTCAGCCTAGGCTGCGAGGAGAGGGGAGCGGAAGTGAAAATCATGGTCCAGGCACTCTCACACCATACGTGCTTTTGAGTGTGTGCACAACAAGGAAGTTCGAGCTTCTGCAGACAAGTGTAAATACTAACAAAGTCTCTCTCCTGCCTTTCAGTTTTGGGCAGAAATGTGTCTCTATTTAGGTGTGTCTGTGTGCATGTGCACGGGGGCACATGGGTATGCACGGCACAATGAGAGGCCTCAATTCCTGGCACACCCTGCGTGCCTGTGTTCTAGGCTTGGGGAAGTTCATTCACCACACACCTCCACCTGACAGGAAGTCCCGTAAAGAGAGAAGCTATCCCGTATTCAGCAGGATGCTCCCAGCCCAGTTCATGGAACATAGAAAGGGATCAATACACATGTAATGACTGGATTGTTCAGCAGAAGGTGCACGATGACGGGGCTCGCCCTCCTGTAATCCATGCACATAGGAGGTGCTTTGAGAATTCACAACTCCGATATGCAATGGGTATGGGAGAAGGAGCAGTTCGTTCTTCTGCACACTGTGTGTGTGTGTGTGTGTGTGTGTCTAGTGTTAAGTGCATACCCTGAAAAGTAATGATAAGGCTCTTCCCTGATAGAGTCTTGGCTGTGAGTTCACATAATCTCCTCTGCTCGCCAAGTGTGTGGCTCTAGTCATGAGCACATGTACCCTCTGCCACAGCTCGCGGGGACACAGCACTGGGCACGTACATGAGAAATGGGGAAACGTGTTCCCTTCCACCCTCTACGGGCTAAGTCACTCGGAGGCTGATTTGCTTGTCACTGCGTCCCCAGCACTTCCACTAAATCAGTGACTCTCAAACATGAGCGAACATCAGAGTCAGTGGGAAGGCTTGTTAGAATACAGATGGCTGTGGTCCATAATTTAGTAGGTCAGGGGTGGGGCCCAAGAATTTGCATTTCTAACAGCTTCCCAGGTGATACTAATGCTGCTTGGTCCAGTGACCATGCTTTGAGAGCCACCATTCTTAAAGATTTTTTTTTGATGTGAATCATTTTTAAAGTCTTTATTGAATTTGTTAACAATACTGCTTCTGTTTTATGTTTTGGTTTTTTGGCCATGAGGCATGTGGGATCTTAGCTCCCCGACCAGGGATCGAACCTGCACCCCCTGCATTGGAAGGCGAAGTCTTAACCACTGGACCGCCAGGGAAGTCCCAAGAGCCACCACTCTAAATGGACATGAAATAAATGAAAGAATGGGACGGGTGATGTAAAGACTCTCTACTATTTTAAACATGGATGAGATTCACTTTCTATGAAATTTTGTACAAGGGCAATGGACTGGGACAGTATTTGTCTCCAAGTACCAAGAATGAGAGAGGGACCTGAATAGAAGGCTCATGGTTCTTCAGACCTACTCTACCACTCGTGTGTGTGTGTGTGTGTGTGTGTGTGTGTGTGTGCGCGCGTGTGTGTGTGTGTGTGCAGGTACAAGAAACATCACTCTCCTGCTCACAGGTGATTTTCCTATGATTGTGCGAAGATGACATGCCCTTTCTGCATATGCATGTGTGGGATAAGCAATAAATAAGGGCGACTTCCACCCAGGCTCTGGCTGTGGAAGAAGCGTGCAGAAAGCTCACTGTCTTGTACACTGGATACGGGCCAGAGCACACTGCCAGTGACACTTAGTATCCTGCACACTCCGTGGATGCAGCTCTGGGTACAGGGGACACACCTTCTGTGTTTCTATGCCTGAGTGCTCTGTGTGTGTGTGTGTGTTTACAGGGAAGGCTCACTTTTCTGCATCCAGTGTGTTCACATGTAATCGTACAGAAAGGGAAAGACAAGGCTCTCTCCTGCACACAGCAGCATGAATGGGAGCAGCAGTGAGAAGGCCTCCCTCACTGAGTCCCTATCTATGGGAGGGTAAGGAAAGCTGACGGGTCTGCACGCTGGGATGGCAGTGGGAAGGCACAACAGGTCCACATCGCTGAGCATTTCTGGAGGCTGGGGTGTTGAGAAATCTCGCTCTGGCATATCCTGCACATGTTCGTGTCTGCAGAATGGGCAGCAGGGAACATAGGGATCTCCTTCATGCCTCTGAACCGTGGCCTATTAGTGCACAGCATCCATGTGTCATAGTGTGTTTATTAGTCCCCCCACCAGAACGTAAGGGTAGCAAACATGTCCGTTTTGATCCCTGCTACATCCTCTGTGATGACATAGTAACTGGCATTTAGTAGACACTCAAAATATCTGCGGAAGGAAGGGAAAGAAGGAAGGAAAGTTGCTGCACAGGAGCTTTGTCCTTCTAAATGTAGACATGGCTCCTTCCTTTGGAGTCCTAAACAGGGGCAGTGACTCAAGACAGCATGGGCTCCTAGACTGAACGAGGGAGGGTGGTGCACCCAGCCGGGGCACATGTCCGTGTGTGTGCACCCAGTCGGGCCCTTCTCCTGCACACAGCGCATTTATGTAGGACTGTACTGAGGCTTAGAAGATTCTCCTACACACATCTGGCCGCGACCAGGATGGGGGTGGGGGGTGGCCCTGTCAAGTCCCAGTGTGCAGCCCGCCCACCCTCAGGACGTGTGGGCATGATGAACGAAAAGGGGTCCATTCTCCAACCTGCAGGGGGGGACCAGACGCGGCTCATTCTCCCGTGGGCCGGTTGCCCAGCACAGCACCTGAGCTAGAGCAGGTACTCAGTAGGTAGTTGCAGAAAGGAGGGGAGGAGGAGACACAGAGGTGCTCTGTCTTATGCGAAGATGGTGCTCCCTCTCTCAGAATCCTTGCCCAGGTGCATTGCATTCAGAAAGCACTCTCACCCAGGTAGCAAGGATTAGAGAGGGGGAGCCAGAACAGAAGATTCCAGCACCTGCATGCCTTGCATGTGTGTTTAACAAGGAGCCTTATCGTTCTTGCCCAGTGCATTTATGTAGGATTGAACTAAAGTTAAGAGAAGGTTCTCCTACACAGATCAGTGTGAAAGCGGCAACGAGAAGTGTCATACTTGTCAGTATGTTGGGGGCTGGGGTAGATAAGTCCCTGACGTGGCCCACTCACCCTGGGTACATGCAGGGGTGATGGGTGATGACAAAGTCCACTCTCCTCCCTGGACTGTAAGATCCAGGAGGGCAGGGGCCAAGTCTGTCTTGTCCATCTTCTGTGTCCCGTGCCCAGCACAGTGCCTAATACATATTTGTAAAATGAAAGAATGAATGAGGGACAGACGGCAGGCAAGTATGCAGCAAGCAGCAGAGAGGTGATGTCCATATCCTCTGTCCCGCTCCATGCAGAGCAGGCTCGCCCTCAAGAATCTCTGCCCCGGTGCACCGCATTCAGAAAGTGCTCTCACCCATGGACAAAAGAGAAGAGGGGGGAACAGAGCAGAAAGTGCTGGTGCTGGCACCCTGTATGTGTGCAGATGTACACAGTTAACTCTCACGGTCCCATTCCCACAAAGTATCACTATGTGCATGTAACGGGATTGATCCCTTTCCCCAGCGTGTGCGTGTGTACTCATCTCCATGCACGAGGTCCCATGGCCATTCTCTCTCAGACAGAGCCTCTGAATACAGACCGTGAGCAGCATCTTTTGCAGATCGTACGTGAGAGTTTACGTGTGTCGGCTGTGTGTTTGGGGGTTAACAAGAAGGCTGGGATGATCTGGCGGGGGCACCAATGTACATGCACATGCTGTAGGACGGTACAGTAAAGGGGCTACTTTGCCCCCTTCCATTCCTCTGCTAAACTATAAGCTCAGGGAGGGCAACAACTGGTTGTGGGAGTCTCGTCACCCACTGTATGTTTCTCCGTTACAGTGTCTGAACGTAGGAAGCCAGAATAAAGAGAAAGCTCACGCCCTGACGTAGGTGTAAGCCTGCCCACAGGGAGTGATGCCCATTCTCCCACATGTGCCCTCCAGAGCGCCCAGGGACGAGGACTGTGGGCCAGTCCATCTTATTCACCAGTGAATCTCTGACACCCAGTGCAGCGCACCTCATAGCAAATGCAAATATTATAAAGACGGTGGGACGATGGGACGGTGATACAGAGGTGCTCGGTCCTTCTCCATGCAGACCAGGCTCAGCCTCTTTGAATCCTTGAATAGGTGTGTTGCACTAGAGCAGCACTCACACCTAGGTTCCAAGGATTCGAGAGGGGGAGCAGACCAGAAGGCTCAGGCACCTGCAGAGAGTGTGTGGTGTGTGTGTGTGTGTGTGTCTGTGTGTGTGTGTCTGTGTAGCTATGACAAAGAGTCTTGGTCTCATGTATATCCATTGATGAGTGATGGTATAGACAGGCAGAGAATGTTCCATGTGAGATCAGAGAAGGTTCCTGATTTTGTGTACTTGTGGGTGACAGCAGCAATGAGAAGGCCACTCTGTGACCACCCACTCTCGGGGCAGGTAGGGGTAATGGCTGATGAGGAACTCCATTCTCCTCCCTCAACTGTAAGCAACATGAGGGTAGGAAAGCGGTGTGCCTTGTTGACGACTGTAGGCTCACTGCCCAGCTTAGTACCATGTATAGAGGAGGTGATCAATAAACATTGGTGGGATAGCTGGAAAGAGGCTGGAAAGGTGCTCTGTCCTGTATGAAGATGAAGCTCTCACTCTCAGAATCCTTGCCCAGGTGCATTGCATTCAGACAGCACTCTCACCCAGGTAGCAAGGATTAGAGAGGGGAACCAGAACAGAAGGCCCCGCGTGGACTTAACCAGAGGGCTCACTCTTCTTCACAGAAGCTGCTCACTTGTGGCACAGAAGTAAAGACAAGGTTCTGGAGCTTCACACTGAAGATGTCCAGTTGAACAGATATTTTGTCTGTTCTCTCAGATAACAACAACAAAACAACAACAAAGAAGTATAAACCCGTTAGGACAAAGAGACCAGGAGGAGAGGAGAGTGTGAGAGGAAATAGAAAACAAATGAGTATCACTGAGGCTCATTATCCCCCAAATCCTTTGTGTGAACGTGTGACCACATACAGTCGAGCACAGCTGTTCTCAAACTCCAACATGCATCAGAATCACCTGGAAAGCTTGGTAATACACAGGTTATAGGGGTTTCTGACTCCATAGGCCTGGGGAAGGGCCCAAGAATTTGCATTTTTAACAGGTTCCCAGGAGCTGCTGCCACTGCTGGTGTCTGGGACTACAGTGGTGTGCTGGGAAAACCATGGACCCTGTGAATACTCAGGGTATTCACATTACCCTGGTTCGAATCCAAGTTCCACCACGAATGAGCTTAGAGAATCAACACTTTCTGAAAAATGGGGTCAATAAAGCCTACCTCCTAACGGTGCCAAGAAAATGAAATAGGATGACAAGTAAACGCAGAGTGGAGCGCAGCGCCTGTCACGCGGCTGTCGTCACTTGTACTTCTTACCCTCCACTTATATGTCTGTGTATTCGAATGAGTGTGCATTTTTAAGGGTGGGGGTCACACTCCTGCACGCAAGGGACACATGAGAGGGAAGAGGCCTGAATACCTGTGAGACTGAGTACCTGCAGGGGTGGGGGATGAACAGATTCATTCTCTTGAATTCCTTGTGTGTGCGTGAGTTGACGAGTCTGCCTCTCCCTCAACCTCCCTTATCAACAAAGTTCACACCCCATCATATATGAATAATATGAAGGAAAACATCAGAAGTTTCCTCTACTCTGCGTGCGTGTGTGTGTGTGAGAGAGAGGGGGGGGCACAGTGAGGAACCACTGCAACAAGAAGATGCACCCTGGCACCCTTGTGCAAACGCAGCATATAGGAATGGCGTTTAGAGACCTCATTGTTCAACTGCAAGAACGGTGGAAGCAGAGGGCCTGTGCCTTTGTACTGGGGATGCATTATGCATGAAGTTCTGCATGCGGGCGTGGGGGGCAGGGGCAGCACATACGCCCACACACCAGAATGGGGCAGCTGAGGCTTGCCCTCCTGAAAACCCTGCATGTTGGAGGGCGTTTTAGAAAGCTCACCCTCCCAGGCAAGGGATGTGAGAAGCAGCAGGTGAGGAGGTTCACCCTCCTGAATGTCTCCCATGCATGTATGTAGCAGAGAAGAAGCCAGAAAGTGAACTCTTTGAGTGAGAGTCCGTATGTGCCTGTGGTGAGGGGTGGGGAGGGAAGGGGTGGGGGAGAGAGAGAGAGAAAAATAGAGAAAAAATACAAGTGGATGAATGAGAATGGGGCATCTGCCCCTGTGAGTAGAAAACCAAAGGCACCAGTGTTTCCCGTCTCTGAAAGCTCACCTGCCTGTCTACGCTGGAAACTTGGCCATGTGTGGGCCTCCCGTCTATCTTGCCGGTGTGTATGAGCATGCTGGTATCTGTGTATCTGTGAACGTGAGAGCAAGCACTAACGAGCGAGTGCACCTTCATTCAATAACTTCTCAAGGGAAGAACCCTGAGACAGCTCCCTGCTCTTCCTGGGAAGTATGAGAGAGCAGGGTCAGGGCAGGAAGGTTCCATCCCTGCTCACCCCGCCAGTGGGACTCTGTGCGTGCAGGTCCACACCCCTACGTAGATGCCCGGCCGTCCTGGGGGTGAGGCAGGGTGCTTGGCGAGTGGAGACTAAAGAGTAAAAACTCATTCACTAGCACGTGTGCACACCTGCGCAGTGGGTACAAATGAGGTTCATCCTCCTTTATGTGCCCACTAGCCAGTATACTCAGGGGAATATGAGTGTCCTGTTTGCTGCTGGCTCCCTACAGCCAGCGGACTGTCTGGCACATAGTAGGAGGTAATGAAATAATGGCAGGCAGGAAGGAGAGAGAGGTGACATACAGGCATTCTGTGCTTCCATCTGCAGATTAAGCTCAGCCTGCTCTAAATTCCTGCCCAGGTGCATTGCGTGTAGAAAGCACTAGCAACCAGCTACCAAGGATTACAGAGAAGGAGCAAGTGAGAGGGCTCCCAAGGGTGGCGTGGGAAGAAGGACAGAAAAATCTCACTTTTCCCAGCCCCTTGAACACGTGAAGGCAGGCTTAATGGGAGTGAGGAATTTTATTCTGTGGCACAAGCTCACAGGACAGTAAGCCCAGGGCCCCTGAGGCTTTGCTTAGATTCCCAAATCCAACAGATGTTCAAAAAGATCTGTGAAAGGAATGGGGAGAGGTGATAGATAGGCGCTGTTCTTCTCTGTGTAGAAGACACTCACCCTCTGAATCCTTGTTCAGGTACATTGCACCAAGACAGTACCTGCATCTGGGTATTAAGATTAGACAGGGGGGAACAGAGCAGAAAACTCAGGCACTCACACAAGCAGTGTCAGCACAGGTGCCCAACTGATACATGAAAAAGAGGAAAAAACACTTAATCTCTGACCCCTCTTTCTCTCATACCTCACATCCAATATATTGGTAAATCCAATTGGCCCTAACTTTAAAATAGATCCGTATCTGACCAGTTTTCACCACCTTCACCACTACCACCAATACCACCATGTCTCCATCAATCTGTCACCTGAATTATTTCAATCGTTCTCCCTGTTTCTGCACTTGCTCCCTCTTATAGTCTGTTCACCACACAACAGTCAGCATGATACTTTTGAAACAAAGGCATGTAAAACCCCTGCTATCTGATTTTGAATTGGAAGTGTAAGAATGATCTCATGTTTTTGTTTTTGTTTTTGGCCGTACCACGTGGCTTACAGGATCTTAGTTCCCTGACCAGGAATTGAATCCGCACCCTCGGCAGTGAAAGCACGGAGTCCTAACCACTGGATGGCCAGGGAACTCCCTGATCTCATGTTTTATCTAGAAACAAGACAAAGCAACAACGACAAAACCTTTTTTTTGTTCTGGTCATTAAAGAAGCCTGAAAACAATGACCAATCCAGAGGCAATGAGCACCCCTAGGGCCTAGAATGTGGTCTCCAAATACCACGTCTAATAAAAGGAACCAAGGCTTACTGAAGACATGGCAGATTCCAGGTCTGGGGAAGGAGATGTCTGAGATAAGCCTGGAACAAGTTTTCAATCCAGAAAGCAGAGAAGCTATTGAATCAATACTGGGGCCATGTCAAAAGAACTCAGGAACCAAGTTGAAGGTCTCCTGGCTAAACATGGGACATTTGAGCTTTACTGAGGACAAGAACTGCAATGGAAAGATCAAATATATTTAAATCCATGAGTTTATCATAATAATTTTTTTAAAGATTCTCTTTGGAGTAAGCTAGTGAGGCAACTCATTATTTTGAGTACTGATAAAGAAAATCAAGCATTTATCCTGCCTTTTCTATAAAAACTGTACCACTGGGTAATCAAACAGTAGTTGAGGGGAAGTTTTTCTTTACAGAAGTATACCAGCTAATAAATGAAGAGAGAATATATCATCATTTTGCAAACCTAATGAAATAATGGCTCTAGGAATTGAGCATCAATGGCAACTAACATCACAAAAGAAGGGACAACCAATCATTATGTGCCTCTTGATAGACGTACTTCTGCCCCCTTCCCCAAAATTAAGCCTGAATCTGATCAGGCTTCTAGATACAACTATCAATTTACAGGAAACACAAACAGGGAAAAGCAACATGTAAACTACACCACAGGGATGCAATCAGAAAAATCCAGCCTGTGGGAAACTGCAGGACAAATAGCCCACTTTCTTCCAACAAATAAATTACAATCAGAGAAAAAAGATAGATGGTGGGAAAAGGTATAATTCAGAGACTTCAGATACCTATCAACCAAATGCAATGTATGGACTTTATTTGGATCCTAATTTTTTTTTTTTTTTTTTTTTTGCCACTCCGCGCAGCTTGTGGGATCTTAGTGCCCCAACCAGGGATCGAACCCAGGCCCTTGGCAGTGAGAGTGCGGAGTTCCAACCACTGGACCACCAGGGAATTCCCTGGATCCTAATTTATGATATTCTTGAGAAAACTAGAAATTTGAACGAGTATTTGATGATATTAAGAACTTATTAACTATTATTGTGTGATAATGGTATTATGGTTATGATTTTTTAAACAAGAGTTCTCATCTTCTAGAGATACATACTAATCATCAGCTTTCCATTTCCTCCATCAGATCTTACTACTTCCCATGCCACAATGGCCTCTTTGTTGTTCCTAGAACACAGTAGCCCTCTCTCTTTTTTTTTTTTTAATTTTTACTGGAGTATAGTTGATTTACAATGTTGTGTTACTTTCTGCTGTACAGCAAAGTGAATCAGTTATACATATACATATATCCACTCTTTTTTAGATTCTTTTCCCATATAGGTCATTACAGAGTCTTGAGTAGAGTTCCCTGTGCTATACAGTAGGTCCTTATTGGTTATCTATTTTATATATAGTAGTGTATATATGTCAATCCTAATCTCCCAATTTATCCCTCCCCCTCCCTTACACCCTGGTAACCATAAGTTTGTTTTCTACATCTGTGATTCTATTTCTGTTTTGTAGATAAGTTCATTTGTACCATTTTACTAGATGCCATATATAAGCGATATTATATGAGATTTGTCCTTCTCAGTCTGACTTACTTCACTCAGTATAACAGTCTCTTGGTCCATCCATGTTGCTGCATATGGCATTATTTCGTTTGGCACTTACCACTAATTGACACACTATGCGTTTTCCTTGCTCACTTTGTTCACTGCCTGTCTCCCTCCCACTAGGGAAGGAATTCTTTTCTTTCCATCACTGATGTTTCCCTCGTGCGTAGGAGACTGCCCGATACATACTAGATATTCAATAAATATTTGTTGAACGAATGAATGAATGGCTCACTGAATAAGCTGCAAATCCTGCATCTGGGAAGAGAATAAAGAAGGCTCACACTCTGATTCATGTCTATGGAAACGTCTAAGAAAACACACCTTCACACGCCCTCTTGTGCAAATAAATGTGCATTGGGGAAGGCATGGGATAGTGAGGGAACCCCACTTCCTGCACCCTATATGGATGTGTGCATGTATGCACACTTCCATATGTGTTAAGGAACAGATACTTCTTAATTTCCCTCACACCTTGGGTTTGTGAGAATGAGCTAGAAGGCTCCCTTTCCATCACACCCCATGTATGGGAACCCTGAAAAGGCTCTCTCTCCTCCCCGCTAGGTGCTGACAAGGAAGGAACAGGTCAAAAGACTCACCCTCCTTCTAAGTTGTCCTCATCCCTGAGTATCAGGACCTGCACTTTGTACAAGATAAAGGTAAGAGAAAACTCCCTCTCCTGCAAGATCTACGTATGACTGAGATGGGAGAAAGGACATAGGGCAGAGGGTCGTCCTCCTTCCCACTGCTGGTGGACATGTCCGTCTTTTCTGAAGGTGTGTGTTTGTGTATACGTAAAGGCACAAGAGAGCAAGGAAAGCCAAGGCTCACCATCCTGCAAACCCTGCATGTGGGAGGGGTTTTCAGAAAGCTCACCCTCCACCATGCAAGGGATGTGAGAGAGGGAGCAGGGAAAGGCTCACTCTCTTGGCACAAGGTGTGGGTACCCTCTAGAAAGTGAGATACAGCAGCCTGGGGGTTGCCCATGGGCAGCAAAGGAGCGAGGGAGGAGTGCTGGGGGGTAAGCCAGGAGGGGCACACGTGGAGCGGGACAGCCATGGTGGGGGTTGGTGTAGCGCACACACAGCTTAGGAGGGAGGGGTACATCAAGACCCGGATCACCTACAGTGTCTATGTGTTTGTGCTCATGTTTGTGCACTGCAGAGGGAGGAGAAGGCTGGCCCTCCTGCAAGCCTTGGGTGTGGGAGGGTAGTTAAGATGCCAACGGTCCTACACTCAAGGCATGTAAGAGAGAAAGCAAGTCAGGAGATTCGCTCTCCTGTACACTGTGTGTGTGTGTGTGTGTGTGTGTGTGTGCCCCAGATACTTTGGACAGGTATGTATGTGACTGTGCCCCATATATAAAATGTGTTTCCCATTTTAACGAGTGTGTGTGTCTGTGTGTCCATGCACAATATGTACCTTCAAGAATGTTCACTATTGCCTATTTTTTCCATTTTCCTTCTTTCTTTCTCTTTCTTTTTATTCCAAACACCAATATGGTATTTATTATTTAGAGGGCACTGTTCCAAGTGCTTTTCATATATTAACTCATTATATCCCCATAAAATATCTACAAGGTAATCATCACTCTATTTTATGTATGAAACAACACTGGACCATTCAGAGAGGACACGTGATAAGAAAGCTCAGAATATTAGATGCTGTTGTTTAGAAAGAGGCCCCACAAAGGCGGTGCAACCTGCTAACAATTGCATGCATATGAGGGAGTGAGATGGCAGGAATCCTAGGCTGTGCAAGGCATAGGCGAGCGTCTCATTCCCCTTGTGCTGCATGGAGGGAAGGACGTGTGAGTGTGAGAAAATGAGGTGGAGGAGATCTGTGTTCCGTGTGTGCTGTGTGCAACAGGGAGGCTCATTCTCCTGCTTATAGTAGGTGTTAAAGTCCACAACCCTACACACATGGCATGAAAAATGATAGGGTCTGGGTGTGGGAAAACAAAGCACAAGAGTGTCAGAGGGAGAGGCAAGGTGATCAATTTGCTAAGAAGGTTCCCTTTGGTGCCAGATCATAAGAGGGAGATTCAAAAAGTACAGCTTTTGGGACTTCCCTGGTGGGGCAGTGGTTAAGAATCCACCTGCCAATGGAGGGGACACGGGTTCAAGTCCTGGTCCGGGAAGATCCCATATGACACGGAGCAAGTAAGCCCATGCACCACAACTACTGAGCCCACGCTCTAGAGCCCGCAAGCCACAACTACTGAGCCCGCATGCCACAACTACTGAAGCCCACGTACCTAGAGCCCGTGCTCCACAACAAGAGAAGCCACTGCAATGAGAAGCCCATGCACCGCACCGAAGAGGAGCCCCCGCTCGCCGCAACTAGAGAAAGCCCGCGCGCAGCAACGAAGACCCAACACAGCCCAAAAAAATAATTAATTATTTTTTTTTAAAGTACCGCTTTCTGCAGGCAAAGGATGTGAGATGGAAAGAGAACAGAAGAAAAGCCTTATTTACTGGCATAAGAGCAAGGTAAGCCAAGGTTCCCTCTCCTGCATATCATCAGTGATTTCAGAAAGCTCACCCTCCACCAGGCAAAAGATGCAAGCAAAGGAGGTGAGATGATTCACTCTCCTGAATACCTGTATGTATGTATGTGTGTGTGTACATGCCCCAAACAAGATGCAGAAAGAATGTGGAGTGCCTAAGCCATGGGTAGGCAGGTAGAAAAGCAAAGCCAGGGCCTGGGTCAAATAAGGTGGCTCATTTTCCTGCAGGCCTGTGTCCCTGCACTATGCATGTGTGGTGGTAGCTGGAAGGCAGGGGAGGGGCTGCAATAAGCCTCCCTTTTGCTCAAACTGCATATGGGGGCAGGGTCAGAGGAGAGCTGAGTGTGGGAAAAGGGAACAGTGAGAGGAAAAAGATAGAACCAGACAAAGTGGGAGAGGGGGAGGGGGAGGGGGAGGGATGAAGGAGGGGGAGAAAGGGAGAGAGGCCCAGCCTGGAAATATCAATATGGAACTCATCCACATAGGATGGTGTTAAGAACCACAGGACAACATGAGAACTGCTGAGGACTAATGAGAAGTAGAAAGAAGTCATCCGAGGACTAAACCCTGTGTCTCTCTAAGGTTTAGTATTCAGGAAGAAGAAGAGGAGCCATCAAAAGAGACTGAGAAAGAGAGGCTGCTGAGGTAAGAGGACGATAAACTGAGAGACAATGGAGTCCTGCAAACCAGAGAGAGGCAATGAGCGACTGTGTGTGGATCTGTCAAAAAAGATGACGAGATTGTCCAATGAACTGGGGGGTGCAAAAGGCATCAGGGACCTTGACAAGAGTAATTTTAGTGGTGTGGTGAGGATTAAAGCCTTAATTGGAGGGCGCTCAAGAGACAATGGGAGAAGCATAAATGGAGTTAGCTCCTTGAAGGAGTTTTTCTGTAAAGTGGAACAATAAAATGGGGAGAAACTGGAGGAGCTTTTAGGGTCAAGGAAGGAGGTAGTGCCTTTTAGTTCTTTGATGTTTTTCAATTTAATTTTTTTCAGTTTTTAATATATATATTGTGGAAATTGAGACAACAAGAGGAAAAGTCGCTTGTCCAGGATCACGAAGCTGGTAAGGGATCATACCAGGATTCCACCACAGGTAATCTGACTGCCGAGACAGCACACCCAACCACCAAACCCCAAGCTGTGTGTGCCCGTGCGCGTACGAGAACCACACGTAATAAGGACTCACTTTCTGTGCCTCCTGGGCACACACGTATGGGAGAGGGAGCGGGGAAATAGAAGGGAGAAAGATGAAGGATGTATCCTAAGAAGGCTCAAGCTGCTGTCATAGATGTGTGGGGGTGGGCACAGAGAAAGGAGTAATAGGGAGACTGACACTGTAGCACAAGCAATGAGTGCATTGGGAGGCTGTAAAAACAAGGTTAATTTTGTCAGTTTAAGCCATGCATGGGGTGGGAGGTGGGCAGCACTAGAAGGCCCCCAGTCCTACAACGCTGGATGAAATGAGACAGCTCATGTGTCTCTCTTATATGCAGACTACGCACGTGTGCATGTGAAAGAAAGAAAGAGGACTGCGGGATAAGAGAGAGAGGCTAGTGGGACGGGGGTGGGAAAACACACACCAACAGACAGGACACGTAAGAGAGAGAATACCTTGTCAGCAGGGTCACTCGGTGTGTCTGTGTGTGTTTGGGTAAGCATGCTTAAAGAAAAAACAAGCTCATAGTTCTGCATGCTCAAGGTAGAAAAGATGGGACAATTCAAGAGGCTTGCACTCTTGCATTGACAGTGGGGTGGGGGGTGCTGAGGGGGAAGAAGAGGCAGAGATGGGACAGGTAGAAGAAGAATGCTTACTGATGAATCTTATAAAAATGTTAAAACAGAAATATTCACACTATTTTTGTGATGTAAATACTTATCATTTGAACAAAGTTCCAAAACCTTTGAAACAACTAAAAGATAAAGGGCTTTTAATGTATAGACTAAGCAAGCAGACTTATCAACTGTAGGATGATTCTGATATTCTTTTCCTTACGTGTCAGTTGCTCAACAACGCTAACTATAGTGTAAAGAGCCCAATGTATATTCACCTTGACGCTTTTTCTTTAGTCTTCAATCTTGTTGGCCAACAGATGAAAGCTTAGAAGTTCCATGCCATCCTTGAAGGATAAACTCCAGTTTCTGATCCTTTCGTTTTCCCCACTAAGTTAAGAGGGGCAGATAGTTTTTATTCTTCCACACACTCCACCGTCCAACACAGATGCTAACAGGCAGAAGGATTCTTCTCCCTCGCTTCGTGTGTGTGTGTCTGTGTACACATCTGAATACATATGTGCCTGTGAGTCTGAGGCAATTTTTTTTTAAGTTCACTGCTGTTTACAAAGCATGCTTGTAAGAAGGGAACTTTAAGGCATGCTGGGTGTAAGAGACAGGGCACAGCTCAGAAAGCATGTATACCTATAAAGCTTGTGTGTGGGAGGGGACCTGAGGCAGCTCACACCCAACATGTGAGGCAGCAGAGCCCGAACAGGTCAGGAAGCTGCTGCTTCTCACAGACAAGAGGACACGCACTGACACAGGTACAGGGAGGCGGGGGTGGGGGTGGGAGTAATCAGGACCCTCGTCCTCTCACCCACCAGTGTGCATTACCTCTGTGTGTATATTGGGGCAGGGAGGGTGTCACTGTAATAAAGCTCAGTCCTGTGCAGCGTGCCTATGAGAAGGGCATGAAGAAATCTCCGTCCTGCCTGCTGGGCGAAGGCTCACTTCTGCAAACTCCGCAGCTGGGGGTGGAATTCGGAAAGCTCACTCTCCTCGGGTTAAGCCATATAAAAGGGTGATGGGGTCAGAAGGCTCTTCTCTTGGGCTCTCTGTGTGAGGAGACATGGAAAGGCTCGTTTGCCTGCAAACCTTTGGTGTAGGAGGCGGAATGAGAAAGTTCACACTGTTAAAATTTTTTTTTTAATTTTTGGTTAATTAAAAACATTTTTTTAATTCACACTCTGACATATATAAGGCCTGTGAGGTAGCAAGCAGGTCAGAGAGTGCATGTGCTTATACATCTGAGGTGAGAAGCCTTGTTTCTCTGCACCTTTTTTGTGGGGCTGCTCATGAGACGGTCCATCCCTCTGTGCAGGGATGTGCGGGTGCCCACTCAGTGGCAGGCGGTAGGAGGGTAAGTGATAAGGGCCACCCCAACCGTTCACCTCCTCCCTTGTCTGGGGCCAGAAAGGAGCTGCTAAAGGAGGGGAGGCCCAGACTCCACTCTGTGCTCAACAACCTGGGGCTCAGAGAGAGGGAGAAAGAGAGAACTAAGAAGATAGACCCAGGGGTGGAATCTGCCATAAAAATGTTCACTGTTATAATTTTGAAGTAAAGGAGCTGGCAAAATGGACTGGAGACCGAAATGGCTGTATGTATGTGTTCTGGAGGAGAGGGAGGGGCTACTGAGGTAAGGGGTGAAGGGCGGACACTGTACAATGGGGACACGACACATGGGAGGCAAGATAATAAAGTGGTGACTCTGATGGCTCTGCGGGAAACACTGGTGATCAACAGGATAGGCTAGATAATGAGCTCCTGAAAAATCATGAGATAATGGCACATTTAATGGCATCCAGAGTGCAGAAAACCCGAAAAAGGAGCCATATGTTCGAGGCTTGATATGTATAATGTGACTGCTTTCCTCAAGGAGCTTGGAGTCTTTACACCAAGTAAGAAAGTCCTAGGCAAAGTTCTTTAAGTGCCATCCCAGCTCTGAGACTTTGTGATGCCCTAAGGACAGACTTAAGCCAGATAAAATGAAATGCTGAACTAGTGACACAAGGCAGTAGGTGTAAAATGCAGGAGTTCAGAGAGGAGAGACACTGCTGTAGACCACATGGGTTGGCGTGAAGAGTGACCAAAGAGGATGGGAAAGATGCTGACAGGTCAAGAGGAAGAGGAGGTGGAGGAGGGTATTCCAGAAGGTGGAGGAGAATATGTTAAGGTGCTACTTAAGAGGCCACAAATAAACCAGTTTAGCTGGAGTGGAAAGTTCTGCCAGGAAGATGAGGGTGGATAAGGCCAAGGCCATGCTGTGGTCCTTAAATGCTGCAAGAATAATAATGAGTTGGACTATCCATGCGGTGAGCAACCACTCTGGAGAGGGAACTCTTAACGCGTCCACTTTAGTGTCAAAGAGGAATAAACTAAAACTAACTCCAACTTGCATTTCTATGGAGTTTATTGCTTGAGATGAGACTAAAAGAGAGATTTAATTTTTAAAATGAGCTGATTCAAAGGAAGATAACAAGTCCGGATGGACATGAAGATTGTGAAGGCACGATGCAAATGACTAGGAGGATGCCTGCGAAACACAGCTATAGGCAATGGGCAGTTCCCAACGTTTTATAAGTTGGAGAACAAAATGCTCCTTCAGGAAGTTTAGTCTAGCAGCAAGTGGAAATATGGATTGGCACGAGGGGCATCAATTTAAAAGCTCAGCTCTCATGACTGACAGTTGTGAGAGGAAGTGATGCTGGGCAGGGTGGTGAGGAGAGATCCGGTAGACTTCAAGAGCAGGAACTGGCAACTCACACTATGTGGTGTTTTATGAACATGAGTCTTGTGACAATGTTCGAAACAAGGCTTGATGAGGGTGGTAGCTGAGTCAGTATAAATGCGATGGGCATGAAGGATGCTTTAAACAATCTACAGAACTTGGATGATTAAGCTGGGGCATGATTACATCAGAAAATGCCAAGGATTCCAGCGTTAACACGCAGATAATGGCTTTGGGCTAAGCATTAGGTATTTGGGGTCTTAGCATCCTTCACTGAAATGGTCATGTTGTATTGCAAAGCACTAAACAACAGAATGCCGTTTGCTGCACAGATACCAATGCATTTAATATACTTTTGCTACTCTGAATTCTGAGCAAGCTACCTATCTGTGACGGTGTTCCCAAGGTGAAACACTAATTTTTCCTCTCATTTCCCAACCCCTGTAGCTCGAAAGCCAAGATATAGCACGTGATAAAACTGGCAGTTGAGTGGATTTTATTTTATTGCTCAAGGGAAATTTAAACAAAAAATGACAACTTGGAAGGACTTGACTCATGAGCTGAAGTCCCCTCTAAAAATAGACACAGTTACACCATTCATTTGGTACATAAACTTATTACGTCTTACAACTTGGAGGACTGGCAGGATGAATAGAGTCATTATGTCTTCATTTATGCTTTTCTTAGTAGCTGTCAGGCCTTTGCACTGTCTCTCCTCTGACTGGCTCCCATAGCACGTACACACACTCGGCCTTGCGTTCCAGTTATTTGCACTGTGCCTTATCTCCCCCGAAGGGAAGAGACTGACCTCGACTTCACTTGGAGGCCTCAGATACAGGGTAGACGCTCCATAACTATCTGTGAGATGAATCCCTTTGCTTTTAAGCTAAGCACAGCTGCTCCGATTCTCTTTGAAGTACTGCCATTACAAGGCCCCACAAAGGTCTTATCAGCGGCTCTTCAAATTACTTCCCCTTCCCCATTATTGTGCAAGAAGATATGGATAAAATGATTTACTCATTCAGGAAGATTTCAGGGCGTGTCAGGTTTGGGGACACACACATACTCCATCCTTCAGTCACTGTTCTGCCTCACCACCCACGCAAGGCCTGGCAACTACTAGCCTGACAAATTACCGCCTACACCTCACTCTGTAATTCTAAAATGTAAGCTTATGAATAAGTCTTGATCTGAATTTAGTTCCAAGAGATAAGATGTATAGAGCTGAAGGTTAATCCTTATTTTCTCAATGGGCTAGAGGAACAAAAAACATATTAACCAATCTGGGGAACTGGATTCTAGTTCCAACCCTGTCACCGATGTCTCCATCTCAGCTACTCATGGTGATATGACTAAACATTTGTTTTGGGGAGAAAATAGTCTGCTGAAACTTTGTGGAAAAATTCACCCAATCTTGTTTAACTTTTGTGACCTATCGTATATATTTGAAGATAACACGCATAAGCCCGTGTTTTATGCTGTCCCTCAGGTTTATGCAGCAGAATGGAGTCATGGGTAAGATTCTTCTAGGAATATCTACCTTCTTAGAATGGAGTCCAAGACTGTATCAAACTCTGCACTATTAAAAGCTGTGTTACAGTGAGATTCTAACTTTACCAGGTCAAAAGGGCTTAATATCCTCCAGAATCCAACACAGCTAAAGGGAATTTTTTACACTTCCTACTCTTCTCGTTTTTTTCTTTTAAGCCTCTGACATAAGGTGACTCCCCAATCCTTGAAATGCCCTCATCTTCGTTTGTGTTATCCTGTACCGTAGTATGGTTCTCCTACTGCTTCTCTGAGCTTTCCTTCTTTTCAATCTTTGTTGCCACCTCTTCCTTCTTCAAGGTTCCTACTGTTTGTCTTCCCTCCTCCCCCACCCCTCCTACCCCCTGGCAAAAATACATCCTTGGCTTTCTAATCATCTCTCTGAGTTCTGTTTCGGGTTTCAGACGTCATTATTCTCAAACAAATTCTAAGTATCTATTTCTGCTCTCCCATTCAAGCCACAGGATATTTCAAAGCATTTATCACAAAATAAAAAGGCTGACACCTAAAAAACATACCTAAAGCTAAACTCACTACTTTTCCCCAAAGCAAATTTCCTTACCCCCAAGTTGCCTGCAGTCGCTATTGCTATTTTGAGCTTACCAATTTAGAATGTTAATTATCTTTTGCTCCCTCCTACTGTCATCTCTATATTTAATTAGTTACCAAGTCCGAACTTTCTGGTTTGCAATGTTTCATATTTGTTCCTTTACTTTCTATCCCCACCTTTCTCACAGGAGTCTGGCCCTGGCTGCTTTACACCCTTCATGATCTGTTATCCCTCTCCAAGACTGTCCCCACTGCCACATTCAACCTCAGACTCCCCTGCCCTCCTACTCAGAATCTCTACAATCCTCTTGCGCAGTCAAGACAATTTCCTCATGGTCATCCCCCAGCCACCCCCAACCAAACTTGTGTTACTGGGCCAGACTGGACTGTCACCTCCCCTTTCTGCATGTCCAAATGCTAACTGTTTTAAAGGCCCAGCTCAAGACTCACTTTCAAGACACTCTGCTTTTCCTAAACTCCCACTGGACAATGCTACTCACTTGTTGACAATATTCTCATCCTCCACCCCCCTTGTTGTTTCTTGAATAATAAGCCCAAGAGAAGCTGGGTTGGGGGCATTTTTCTCTTATATCCTCTTCCACAGTGCTAGACACATAACGAGTACTCAAGAAGTGCTTTTTGGTTATGCAATGATTAACATTCAAACTATATTATTTAATTTGAAAGCCTCTGCTCTACTTTCTCTCCTCAGTGATCACATATTGAATCTAGAAGGGCCCAAGAGAGTCATGACACTCTGGTCCACCTCCCTACTCCTCTCCTTGCCTTTAACATATGAAACATAACACACGAAAAACATACATATGGTACTAAAAGTCTGTAATTTGAGAACTTTAGTAACAAAGGATGACAAAATACAGCTAGATACTTCCCTTAAATGTGAAAAACTGCTTTCCCTCCCACAGGAGTCAGGTTAAACAAAGCCCTTAAATTAAAAAGCAAGGACAACCGGAAACCTTTCCTCTTCAGGTCCCTGGGGAAATGCTGCTCTGAAGCTGACATTGGTAGTGGAGAAGGTGGGTGTGGGGAAGAAACTAGAATCTAGGGCTCAAGCCAAGGGAGGAAGAGACCCAAATCCACTGGGGCCCAGCACATCTTTCTCTAACACCAGAAGTTCAAGGGCGGGGGTCTCATTTCCTAATTTGTCTTGCCGTACGCTTAAATCTCTTTAAGTTATTGTATTGCTTATCGCATCACCCACCAGCCACCAAGTAACAAGCCCTTTCTAGTTAGCTGAAGGAAACAACAGCACACCAGTCACACACCCTTCTGTACCCTGCCTAAGAGTAACTGCAACAATTAGGTTTTTGTGGGCCAGCAGAACTTACTTAACTACGTTATAAACCAAGGAAAAATTATAGCTCCACATATATGCAAACCTTTAGATTTCCAATATGTTCCTCAATTAACCATAAGGACAAGCAAATTACTGGCATTAAAAACAATCTTTAAAAAAAGTTGCTGGCTTGCTGCAAAATTAATATATCATTGAGTAAAGAAACTATTGTTGGGGGAAAATGAAGAAAACAACGTGCAGAACACTTAGCATATTGTAGTAGCAAAGTGCGAGTTTTGTTGCAATAGATTTTAGGAGTGTGGCCCTTTTTTTTCCTTGACACAAACTGCAATATTTAAGTATTTCTTCTCTTTGTTCCTTTTTTATTCCTAAACAGAGGTCTTGGAGATTCTGCCAGTGATGCACCTGGATGGTCACTGGGTATTTTAATGTGGGTACTGATTAAAATGCCAACCCCACAAACCACATAGGACCTCGAAGAAGAAAACAGGCAGGTTTCCCAGCGCAGGTACTTTATGAGCGTTGTGTCTAATCCCACAGTCGGACACGTAAAATACTGGCTTGGCCAAAACGTTCATTCAGTTTTTTTCTGTAAGATGACTCTAGTAGCACTTAGTTGTCTTTAACTACATTCAAAACAATTTTGTTAGATTGTACTGTGACAGCTGTCACATCAGCGTGCATTTGTTAAAAACTTATCAAAATTGGTGAATTTTTGTGTAGCCATTTTAATATTGAAGATGGAAGAAAAAGCAATATTTTCAGCATATTATGCATTATTATTTCAAGAAAGGTAAAAACGCAGCCGAAACGCAGAAAAAAAGATTTGTGCAGTGTATGGAGAAGGTTCTGTGACTGATCGAACGTGTCAAAAGTGGTTTGAGATGTTTCGTGCTGGAGATTTCTCGCTGGAGAATGCTCCATGGTCGGGTAGACCAGTTGAAGTTGACAGCGATCAAATCAAGATATTAATTGAGAACAATCAAAGTTATACCACGCGGGAGATAGCCGACATACTCAAAATATTCAGGTCAAGCACTGAAAGTCATCTGCACCAGCTTGGTTATGTGAATCGCTTTGATGTTTGGGTTCCACATAAGGTAAGCGAGAAAAACCTTCTTGGCCATATTTCAGCATGCGATTCTCTACTTAAACGTAACAAAACCATTCCATTTTTAAAACAAATTGTGACGGGTGATGAAAAGTGGATATTGTACAATAATGTGGGATGGAAGAGATCGTGGGGCAAGAGAAATGAACCACCACCAACCACACCAAAGGCTGGTCTTCATCCAAAGAAGGTGATGTTGTGTATATGGTGGGATTGGAAGGGAGTCCTCTATTATGAGCTCTTTCCGGAAAACCAAACGATTAATTCCAACAAATACTACTCCCAATTAGACCAACTGAAAGCAGCACTCAATGAAAAGCATCCGGAATTAGTCAACAGAAAACCCATAATCTTCCATCAGGGTAACGCAAGACTGCATGTTTCTTTGATGACCAGGAAAAAACTGTTACAGCTTGGCTGGGAAGTTCTGATTTATCCACCGTATTCACCAGACATTGCACCTTCGGATTTCCATTTATTTCGGTCTTTACAAAATTCTCTTAATGGAAAAAATTGCTATTCCTTGGAAGACTGTAAAAGGCATCTGGAACAGTTCTTTGCTCAAAAAGATAAAAAGTTTTAGGAAGATGGAATTACGAAGCTGCCTGAAAAATGGCAGAAGGTAGTGGAACAAAATGGTGAATACACTGTCCAACAAAGTTTTTGGTGAAAATGAGTCTTTTTACTTTAAAACCGAAGGAACTTTTTGACCAACCCAGCAGTATGTCAGAATTCGTCGTTTGAAAGCCCAAAGAAAATAGTAACCATGGAAAAAGATAAGGATGTGGGAACCTTTTTATAATTTTTCCAAGCTGAAATGCAGAAGGCAAAAGAGAAAAAAAAAATAGACTGGGGCGGGGCAGGGTGTAGAGACCGACCCCAATATCTTTTTGCACCTTTTGCAGATTCTACGGCACAAGTCAAGAAGATGTAGCCAGCCAGCGCATAAATTTGCCACTAACCACAACTAAATATAATTCAAAACACCTGGAAAGCTTTTTTTTTTTTTTTTTTTTAAAGAAGTGAACTGAAAGACCCTATAGATTTGGGCAGTTGTCAGAATTTGTGCTGCCAGACAGATGGCATCAATACTCTCAGGACAATGATACAAGTCAAAGGCTTAATTCAGTCAACTGAGCAGCACCTCTGCACATGGATTACAATTTACATTTCATAACGTACACTCCCACTAACACCACATGTTTAAGAAACCATCATTGGGTTTGTGAAAGGAAGTTCCCAGTCAAATTCTCACCACCCTTGGTTACAAAGGTGTGTTCACTTTGTGATAAATCTCTAAGCTGTACCTTTGGATTTGCATGCTATTTTGTAGGTGTGTTATAATATAAAAGTTGAAAAAACAAAAAAACCCTTCCCAGCATCCTCTGACTAAACTAGCAGCATCATGAAACACCTTGCTGCAGAAACACTTAAATGGCATGGCATTCCAGTCATTTGGAACAGACTCACTGGTTGAGATAGAAACATAACCACTTGTGGACTACTGGCACATGGACAATAAGAACCAACCCTGCATCTAAATGCATAAGGGAGGACTTCCCTGGTGGCGCAGTGGTTGAGAGTCTGCCTGCCAATGCAGGGGACACGGATTCGAGCCCTGGTCTGGGAAGATCCCACATGCCGTGGAGCAACTGGGCCCGTGAGCCACAACTGCTGAGCCTGCGCGTCTGGAGCCCGTGCTCCACAACAAGAGAGGCCATGACAGAGAATGTGAATGAGATGTCCAAACAGATTTTTTTTTTTTTTTAAAAAAAGGGCAGGCATAGGGCTTCACTGGTGGCGCAGTGGTTAAGAATCCGCCTGCCAATGCAGGGGACATGGGTTCGAGCCCTGGTCCGGGAAGATCCCACATGCCATGGAGCAACTAAGCCCACACGCCACAACTACTGAGCCTGTGCTCTAGAGCCCGCGAGCCACAACCACTGAGCCTGCGTACTACAACTACTGAAGCCCGCACGCCTAGAGCCCGTGCTCCACAACAAAGACAAGCCACCGCAATGAGAAGCCCGCGCACCACAACGAAGAGTAGCCCCCGCTCGCCGCAACTAGAGAAAGCCTGTGTGCAGCGACGAGGACCCAACGCAGCCAAAAATAAATACCTAAATAAATAAATTTATTAATAAATAAATAAATTTATTAATAAATGCATAGGGGAGAAATTATTCATTGATTAAGGGGTGTGCAGACGGGGCCACTTAACCTAGAACAGGGCAATTCAACAATTTCCAAATTTGGGGCAACTGTAACACTCTCTCAGTTTAGTTTCCTCTAACCTCTAAAGGGAAAAAGCATTACATGGTGTGTGAATGTGCAACAAAAATTAATAGAAATTGGGTAAATAGGAATCAATATTTGAAGTTTCACAACATTCTTAACATGTGACAGTCCATGGAATCATCAAATCAGGGCTGAGAATAACTAGTCTGAATCAGCAGAAAATGCCTATGTGAGGCAGTACACCTAACCAAAACCTGTGCCATAGTCAACCCTATACAGTGGCCAACAGGTTATGTAACAGGGCAGTATTGGAAAGTGAGTACTCTGCATGTACCCAGACTATAGTCAATTTAATATACTTTTAAAATACATGTTTTAATCAAGTGCCTACTCTGCATTGTGGAAGACACATTTTAGGGGGAGAAAATGTTATTTTTATTTGGATAAAAGAAGATTCATTCATTCGTTCAACCAATATATGTTAAAGAATTTACATGGCTAGGTGCCAGGATACAATTTCTTTTCGGAAGACACATTTTATACTCTTTAGCATCTCAGGCTACTTGGGAAGGCAGGAGGGTGGGCGGTATTAACAGAGATGGAACAATTGTAGAAAAATAAAACATGGTGTGTGATCAGGTGCTAAGCGGTGCAGTATTAACGGTAAGTAGAGCAGCAGATCAAGGAAGGGGTATATTCAGTATGGCTTAGTATAGCTGCAGAAGCGGAGGAAGGAAGGGGCACACAGTCTGGATCTTCTAGCATGGGCAGGTAAGATTACTGAAAAATAGATAGGGCGTCCTGAGCCAGGGCAGGTATGTCTAAGCAAAGGGCAAGGCAGTGTAAATCAGCAGGAGGCAGAGCTGTGGTACTCAAAGTATAATTCAAAGCCTAGTGCCCGTCCCCAAACTTTATCACCAGTGTTCACCAAGGCAAGTCCAGAAATTAATAAGCATTTAGAAACTTTGTTTGACAGAGTAATTTTGTCTCATGACTCTAATAATAAATACGAAGCTTTGTATGTCTTCATAATTTGATTCTCTAAATGATTTTTATTGTATTATGCAAAAGTATCAATTCACGATGGGTTAGAAGCTAAAAAAAAAACAAGAAACAAAAAAAACAGTGGGCCTTTCAGCACAGCTCCTTGAGAAGCACTGGTTAAGATTGATGGTACGTCTGACTCAAGGGGCTGGGGTGTGGAGGAGAGGTAAAGGAAGACAAAGATGGATAAATGAGGTGAGGCAAGATAATAAAGACCTTGAAACCCAAACACATGGATGAGTTTACACTGGAGACAATAAGCATTGGAAAATCACCCTAGGTTCATCAGTAACGAAGTGACATGAAGAAAGCAGTTACTTTGTAGGGCAGAGTCCATTGGTTGGGTTGGATTGGAAGGGAGCTCAATCTCTCGGGAAATAAAGGGATTGGAGTAATTTGGAAATCTGGTGGAGAAGCTGAATTTGATTCTCCCCTAGCTTGGGGTGATGGACAATCGCACTGTGGAACAAGGGGCAAAGTTTAGTACACTAGCTATCTGGGGGTGAAAAAGGTGAAACAGGACTCCAAGGTTTCTTGCTGGAGGCCAGACACAAAGGGACCTCACTTCTCTAAAAGGAGAAGCTAAGCCTTGAACAAGGATGACAGGCAAAGACAGACTAGTAAGGAATGCGGGGGGCCCAAAACACTTACTTGGAAGATGGAGGGCTTTTTCTGGGAGTGGGGGAAGGCAAGGGGTATAACCATGGGAAGCAAGAAAGGTCTAGAAAAGTAACACTATAAACACTGAGACTATGTATCTGTACCTCATCAAATCTGTATAATCTATAAACTAACCTATACAGTTTCTACTCTGAGATTCCTCCGCACTGGAGTTAGTGTATGTTAAAATGGCTGCACTGTGGGGGAGGGGCCTTTCTGTAAAGCTCTAAATAGCAGACCTTCCCTGAGCTTCTTCTCACAGGCACAGGCAAGAGAATGTTACCTGAGATTTAACAGGAGTCTAATTAAGATGGCCTCTGCTTGGAGACTTCCAGGAAAAATGTTTTATAATGCCTTGAAAACATCTTCATACAAAGTTTACAATTATAACACCACTGGTCTGTTAACATTTGGTCTTATACAAAGGGCAGTGATTTTTTTCCCCCCTTGCCGTAAGTATCAACCCATGTACCTGTCAGGGGTTGATGCTAATGGATTTAATAAGCAATATTTAATAGACTACTTCTATATAAATATATTACTGTTAGTAACTTTCCAAAAGGATATACAGACAAATTGCTCCCAGAATCTGGCTGAGAGAGGTCTTATCAGATATCACCTATCTTGTACAAGAAATGTGTTGTTTACACCACCCACCAAGGGGATAAGGGTAGGGTGGACCACAAACAACCTTGGACAGGTTCAGAAGATAAGAAAGCATTACAGGGCTACAGTCTCCTAAGGGGTCAAACTTCTTGAAACTTCAATAAACAGGCAATGTCAATGAACTTTTGCCAATGAAATATTTTAGAGACATAGGGTAGGGTGAGGATGAGAATATGTCATTTCAAAAAAGTGTTGGTAACATAAGCTGGTTCTCCTGTCAGCACTCAAGCTTTTGACCTAGTCTACGCCTGTGTTAACTGTTGAGCATGTCTTGCATTTTTCCTTATTACATAATCTTCTGTTTCTGAAGATTATCAAGTCCAGCAGCTTCTTTTGAATGAGTGCAAGTATATATTCCTTAGACCAGCATTTTCTAAACTGTGAATTATGGAACACCTGGTTACATGAGATGTTACCTCAAAAAATTTTTTTAAGTATGATTGCTCTATGGTCTTTAAAAACCTTTTCTCCCACTCTTAGAATGCTTCTGAACCTCTTGGAAAACATTGTTTTGTGTAGGAAGTGCTGCCTTGCCTAAGCACAGTATTTTAAAATCAGTATTTAAAAGTCATTTATACTAGGTATTAGAATTCATTTCATATTTTTAAAGTATATTTACTTTCCCAGCTGTACTTTCCATACTTTTCATTTTTATTCCTGACACTGGGGGAGAGCATTTGCCAAAATATCAGACAGACGGCAGGAGGAAGGCAGGTGGGATGTAAATTTAGCCACACACTGTTCATTCACAGAAAGGCGTGACTGAGGATATATTTTTAAAGCTTATAAATATATATATTTATGATATTAGTATTACATATGTATTACATAATTGTATTTTTAAATGTTAAGATACAGTGTAAGCAAGCTAGAAGACAATAGAGTCACTTTGCTTTTTGGAAAAAAACTGCTGTATTCTGCTAAATTTTTTTTTTAACATCTTTATTGGAGTATAATTGCTTTACAATGGTGTGTTAGTTTCTGCTTTATAACAAAGTGAATCAGTTATACATATACATATGTTCCCATATCTCTTCCCTCTTGCATCTCCCTCCCTCCCACCCTCCCTATCCCACCCCTCTAGGTGGTCACAAAGCACCGAGCTGATCTCCCTGTGCTATGCGGCTGCTTCCCACTAGCTATCTATTTTACGTTTGGTAGTGTATATATGTCCATGCCACTCTCTCACTTTGTCACAGCTTACCCTTCCCCCTCCCCAGATCCTCAAGTCCATTCTCTAGTAGGTCTGTGTCTTTATTCCCGTCTTACCCCTAGGTTCTTCATGACCTTTTTTTTTCTTCTTAGATTCCATATATATGTGTTAGCATACGGTATTTGTTTTTCTCTTTCTGACTTACTTCACTCTGTATGACAGACTCTAGGTCCATCCACCTCACTACAAATATCTCAATTTTGTTTCCTTTTATGGCTGAGTAATATTCCATTGTATATATGTGCCACATCTTCTTTATCCATTCATCTGATGATGGACACTTAGGTTGCTTCCATGTCCTGGCTATTGTAAATAGAGCTGCAATGAACATTTTGGTACATGACCCTTTCTGAATTATGGTTTTCTCAGGGTATATGCCCAGTAGTGGGATTGCTGGGTCATATGGTAATTCTACTTTTAGTTTTTTAAGGAACCTCCATACTGTTCTCTATAGTGGCTGTATCAATTTACATTCCCACCAACAGTGCAAGAGGGTTCCCTTTTCTCCACACCCTCTCCAGCATTTATTGTTTCTAGATTTTTTGATGATGGCCATTCTGACCAGTGTGAGATGATATCTCATTGTAGTTTTGATTTGCATTTCTCTAATGATTAATGATGTTGAGCATTCTCTCATGTGTTTGTTGGCAATCTGTATATCTTCTTTGGAGAAATGTCTATATAGGTCTTCTGCCCATTTTTGGATTGGGTTGTTTGTTTTTTTGTTATTGAGCTGCATGAGCTGCTTGTAAATATTGGAGATTAATCCTTTGTCAGTTGCTTCATTTGCAAATATTTTCTCCCATTCTGAGGGTTGTCATTTCATCTTGTTTATGGTTTCCTTTGCTGTGCAAAAGCTTTTAAGTTTCATTAGGTCCCATTTGTTTATTTTTGTTTTTATTTCCATTTCTCTAGGAGGTGGGTCAAAAAGGATCTTGCTGTGATTTATGTCATAGAGTGTTCTGCCTATGTTTTCCTCTAAGAGTTTGAGAGTGTCTGGCCTTACATTTAGGTCTTTAATCCATTGTGAGTTTATTTTTGTGTATGGTGTTAGGGAGTGTTCTAATTTCATACTTTTACATGTACCTGTCCAGTTTTCCCAGCACCACTTATTGAAGAGGTTGTCTTTTCTCCACTGTATATTCTTGCCTCCTTTATCAAAGATAAGGTGACCAACCTCTTCCAAAATATAGCAGAAGAAGGGACACTCCCAAACTCATTCTACGAGGCCACCATCACCCTGATACCAAAACCAGACAAAGATGTCACAAAGAAAGAAAACTACAGGCCAATATCACTGATGAACATAGATGCAAAAATCCTCAACAAAATACTAGCAAACAGAATCCAACAGCACATTAAAAGGATCATACACCATGATCAAGTGGGGTTTATTCCAGGAATGCAAGGATTCTTCAATATACCCAAATCAATCAACGTGATACACCATATTAACAAATTGAAGGAGAAAAACCATATGATCATCTCAATAGAGGCAGAGAAAGCTTTTGACAAAATTCAACACCCACTTATGATAAAAGCCCTGCAGAAAGTAGGCATAGAGGGAACTTTCCTCAACATAATAAAGGCCATATATGACAAACCCACAGCCAACATCGTCCTCAATGGTGAAAAACTGAAACCATTTCCACTAAGATCAGGAACAAGACAAGGTTGCCCACTCTCACCACTATTATTCAACATAGTTTTGGAAGTTTTAGCCACAGCAATCAGAGAAGAAATAAAAGGAATCCCAATTGGAAAAGAAGAAGTAAAGCTGTCACTGTTTGCAGATGACATGATACTATACATAGAGAATGCTAAAGATGCTACCAGAAAACTACTAGAGCTAATCAATGAATTTGGTAAAGTAGCAGGATACAAAATTAATGCACAGAAATCTCTGGCATTCCTATACACTAATGATGAAAAATCTGAAACTGAAATTAAGAAAACACTCCCATTTACCATTGCAACAAAAAGAATAAAATATCTAGGAATAAACCTACCTAAGGAGACAAAAGACCTGTATGCAGAAAACTATAAGACACTGATGAAAGAAATTAAAGATTATACAAATAGATGGAGAGATATACCATGTTCTTGGATTGGAAGAATCAACATTGTGAAAATGACTATACTACCAAAAGCAATCTACAGATTCAATGCAATCCCTATCAAACTACCAAGGGCATTTTTCACAGAACTAGAACAAAAAATTTCACAATTTGTATGGAAACACAAAAGACCCGGAATAGCCAAAGCAATCTTGAGAACGAAAAATGAAGCTGGAGGAATCAGGCTCCCTGACTTCAGACTATACTACAAAGCTACAGTAATCAAGACAGTATGGTACTGGCACAAAAACCAAAATATAGATCAATGGAACAGGACAGAAAGCCCAGAGATAAATCTGCTAAATTTTAAGACAGTTTATTAGAGCTGCTAGTGCAGAGAGGAAGGTAGTTTTCTAATGTTTTCTTCAATAACTGACATTTTTCTAAATTAAAAATGATGAGAAAAGATGGAAAATTAAACCATGAATGCAAAGGGAAACAATCATCTTTAAAGGTTTGCCACATATGAATGTGCTAAATATCACACCTAAGATAAATATTTTTTTAAATTTAAACAAACAAATCCTTACATACATTTGACTTAAGGAAAAAGCAATTTATTTTCATGTCCTAGAAAAAGATTCCACAGATGCTTTAAAAACATAATACTAATTGTTAATAGTAGAGAAAATGAATAACTAAAGCTGTACAAGAAGCCAGACATCTCAGCAGATACGGCAAAACAACAGCTCCTTTGAAATTAAACACATTAAATTTTTTTTCAAATCTCAAAGAATAATATTAGTAATTAAAAAATAATCAAGATAGGATGCAATTACTATGATATCTTTTCTCCTCATCTATAAAATGGAGATAATAATAGTATTTATTTCTTGGGTTGAGGGGGGGATAACATGTAAACCTCTTAGCACCACACCTAATAAAGCTCAAAAGTACAATGTTCAATACATATTATTTTTAATTATTTTTATTTATTTAAACTAAAACAAACCCAAAAAGCAGTTCACTGATTTTTCCCACCTCACACCTCCTGCCTCTAGCAACCACCAATCTATTCTCTGTATCTATAAGCTATAATATATATATATTATATATATTAGATTCCACATATAACAAAGACCATATGATATCTGTCTTTCTCTGTCTGACTTATTTCACTTAGCATAATACCTTTGAGATCCATCCATGTTGTTGCAAATGGCAAGATTTCATTTATTTTTATGGCTGAACAATATTCTATCATGTGTATGTATGTATATATGTATATACACACACATACACACACACCACAATTTCTTTATCCATTCATCCACCAATGGACGCTTAAATTGTTTCTGTATCTTGGCTATTGTAAATAATGCTGCAATGAATATGAAGGTGCAAATATCTTTTCAAGCTAGTGTTTTCATTTTCTTTGGATAAATACCCAGAAGTGGGATTGCTGGATCATATGGTAGCTCTATTTTTACTTTTCTGAGGAATCTCCATACCGTTTTCCATAATGGCTGCACCAATTTACATTCCCACCAACAGTGTAGGAGGGTTCCCTTTTCTCTACATCCTCCCCTACATTTGTTATTTCTAGTCTTTTCGATAATAGCCATTCTAACAGGTGTGAGATATCTCACTGTGTTTTCTTTTTTTGAAGTATAGTTGATTTACAATGTTGTGTTAGTTTCAGGTGTACAGCACAGTGATTCAGATATATAAATATAAATATATATATATATATTTTCAGATTCTTCCGCTTATAGGTTATTTTAAATATTGAGTAGAGTTCCCTGTGCTATACAGTAGGCCTTTGTTGGTTATCTATTTTATATATAGTAGTGTGTACACATTGATCCCAAGCTCCTAATTTATCCCTCACCCCCCTTTCCCATTTGGTAACCATAAGTTTGCTTTCTATGTCTGTGGGTCTAACTCTGTTTTGTATATAAGTTCATTTGTACCTTTTTTTTTGGACTCCACATATAAGCGATATCATATGATATTTGTCTTTCTCTGTCTGGCTTAGTTCATTTAGTATGATAATCTCTAGGTCCATTCATGTGCTGCAAATGGCATTATTCCATTCTTTTATATGGCTGAGTAATATTCCATTGTATATATATACCACATCTTCTTTATTGATTCATCTGTTGATGGACATTTGGGTTGCTTCCATGCCTTGGCTACTGTAAATAGTGCTACAATGAACACTGGGGTGCACGTATCTTTTCGAATTAGAGTTTTATCCAGATATATGCCCAGGAGTGGGATTGAAGGATCATATGACAACTCTATTTTTAGTTTTCTAAGGAACCTCCATACTGTTCTCCATAGTGGCTGTACCAATTTACATTCCCACCAACAGTGTAGGAGGGTTCCTTTCTCTCCACACCCTCTCCAGCATTTACTATTTGTAGACTTTTTGATGATGGACATTCTGACCAGAATGAGGCAATACCTCATTGTGGTTTTGATTTGCATTTCCCTGATGATTAATGATGTAGAGCATCTTTTCATGTACCTGTTGGCGATCTGTATGACTTCTTTGCAAAAATGTCTATTCAGATCTTCTGCCCATTTTTAAATTTTTTTTAGTTTTTGCTATTGAGTTGTATGAGTTCTTAATATATTTTGGATATTAACCCATTATCAGATATATGATTTGCAAATACTTTCTCCCAAGCAGTACGTTGCCTTTTCATTCTGTTGGTGGTTTTCTTTGCTGAACTGAAGCTTTTTAGTTTGGTGTAGTCCCATATGTTTAGTTTTGCTTCTGTTGCTTTTCCTTTTGGTGTCAGGTTCAAAAACTCACTACTACGACCTACGTCAAGAAGCTTACTGCGTATGTTTTCTTCTAGAAGTTTTATGGTTTCAGGTCATATGTACAAGTCTTTAATCCATTTTGGGTTAATTTTTGTGTATGGTATAAGATGGTGGTCCAGTTTCATTCTTTTGCATGTGCCTATCCAATTTTCCCAATACCACTTATTGAAGAGGCCATCCTTTCCCCATTGAATATTCTTGGTTCCTTTGTCATAAATTGACCGTGTATGCATGAGTTTACCTCCAGGCTCTCTATTAGGTTTCACTGATCTACGTGTGTGTTTTTATGCCAATACCATACTGTTATTATTTCTCAAGCCTTGTAATATAGTGTGAAATCAGCAAGCCTGATGCCTCCAGCTTTGTTCTTCTTTCTCAAGACTGCTCTGGCTATTGGGGGTCTTTCATAGTTCCATACAAATTTTAGGATTGTTTGCTCTATTTATTTGAAAAATGCCATTGGTATTTTGATAGGGATTGTATTGAATCTGTGGATCACTTTGGGTAATATGGACATTTTAACAACATTAAGTCTTCCAATCCACGAGCATGGAATATCTTTCCATTTATTTGTGTGTCATCTTCCATTTCTTTCATTAATGTCTTAACAGTTTTCAATATACAGGTCTCTCACCACCTTGTTTAAGTTTATTCCTAGGTGTTTTATTCTTTTTGATGCAATTGTAAATGGGATTGTTTTAATTTCTCTTCCTGATAGTTCATTATTAATTTATAGAAAAGCAACAGATTTTTGAGTGTTGATTTTGTACCCTGCAACTTTACTGAATTTGTTTATTAGTTCTAACAGTTTTTTGATGGAGACGTTAGGGTTTTCTATATATAATACGTCATTTGAAAATAGTGACAGTTTTACGTCTTCCTTTCCAATTTGGATGCTTTTATTTCTTTTTCTTGCCTAACTGCTCTGGCGAGGACTTCCAATACAAGCATACCTCAGAGATATTGCGAGTTCAGTTCCAGACCACAGCAATACAGCAAATATCACAATAAAGCAAGTCACATGAATCTTTTGCTTTCCCAACGCATAAGAAAGTTACATTTATACTGTACTGTAGTCTATTAAGTATGCAATAACCTTATATCTAAAAAAATGTACATACCTTAATTTAAAAAATACTTTATTGTTAAAAATCGCTCACCATCGTGTGAGCCCTCAGCGAGTCATAATCCTTTTGCCAGTGGAGGGTCCTGCCTCGATGTTGATGGCTGCTGACTGATCAGGGTGGTGGTTGCTGAAGGGTGGGGTGGCTGTGGCAATTTCTTAAGACAAAACAACAGTGAAGTTTGCCCCGTCGATTGACTTTTCCTTTTGAACACCTAGAGGCTATTGTAGGGTTATTAATTGGCCTAATTTCAATACTGTTATGTCTCAGGGAATAGGGAGGCCAAGGAAAAGGAGAGAGACAGGGGAACAGCTGGTCAGTGGAGCAGTCAGAACATACACAACATTTATCAATTAAGTTTGCTGTCTTATATGGGCACGATTCATGACATCCCCCCAAATTACAATAGTAACATCAAAGATCACTGATCACAGACCACCATGACAAATAATAATTAAAAAGTTTGAAATATCGTGAGAATTACCAATATGTGACAGAGACATGAAGTGAGCAAATGCTGTTAGAAAAATGGCACCGAGAGGCTTGCTTGATGCAGGGTTGCCACAAGCCTTCAATCTGTAAAAATCACAATATCTGTGAAGCACAATAAAGCAAAGTGCAATAAAACAAGGTATGCCTGTACTATGCTGAATAAAAATGGTGAGACTGGGCATCGTTATCTTGTCCCTGATCTTAGAAGAGGTTTTCAATTTTTCACTGTTGAGTATGATGTTAGCTGTGGTCTTGTCATATATGGCCTTTATTATGTGGAGGTACATTCCCTCTATATCTGCTTTGTTGAGAGTTTTTATCATAAATGGATGTTGAATTTTGCCAAATGCTTTTTCTCCATCTATTGAGATGATTATATGATTTCTATCCTTCATTTTGTTAATGTGGTACATCACATTGACTGATTTGTTGATGATGAACCATCCTTGTGTCCCTGGAATAAAGCCTATTATGATGCTTTTAATATAAGTGTTGAATTCAGTTTGCTAATATCTTGCTGAGGATTTTTGCATCTACGTTCATCAGGAATATTGGCCTCTAATTTTCTTTTCTTGTGGCATCCTTATCTGGTTTTGGTATCAGGATCATGCTGGCCTTGTAAAATGAGCTTGAAAGAGTTCCCTCCTCTCCTATTTTTTGGAAGAATTTGACAAGGATTGGTATTAATTCTTCTTTGAATGAAATGAAGCTGTCTTCTTTGAATGACCAGTGAAGCCTCTGGTCCTGGACTTTCATTTGTTGGGAGGTTTTTGATTACTAAGTCAATCTCCTTGCTAAGTAATAGGTCTGTTCAGATTTTCTCTTTCATCAAGTCTTGGTAGGCTGTACTTTTCTAGGGATGTATCCATTTCTTCCAGGTTGTCCAATTTATTAGCATGTAATTGGTTCATGGTAGTGATCCTTTGTATTTCTATGGCACCAGTTGTAACATCTCCTCTTTCATTTGTTTTTATTTGACCTCTCTCCCTCTTTTTTTGTTGGTGAGTCTAGCTAAAGGTTTGTTAATTTTATTTATCTTTTCAATGCATAAGCTCTTAGTTTCACTGATCTTTTCTACTGTCTTTTTAGTCTCGATTTCCTTTATTTCTGTTTTAATTTTTGGTATTTCCTTCCTTCTATTAAATTTGGGCTTTGTTTTTCTTTTTCTAGATGCTCCAGCTTTCTTTTGGTTTCCATTTGCATGGAATATCTTTTTTCATCCCCTCATCTTCAGTCTGTGTGAGTCCTTATATTTACAGTGAGTCTCCTGTAGGCAACATATAGATGGGTCGTGGGTTTTTTTTGGTTTGTTTTTGTTTTTTTAATCCATTCAGCCACTCTCTCTCTTTGGATTAGAGAATTTAGTCCATTTAAAATAATTATTGATACGTATGTGTGTGTTGCCATTTTGTAGTTGTTTTTTGTCTGTTTTTGTAGTTCCTCTCTGTTCCTTCTTTTCTTGCTCTCTTCCTTTGTGGTTTGATGACTTTCTTTAGTGGTATGCTTATATTCCTTTCTCTTTATCTTTTGTGTATTTACTATAGGTTTTTGCTTTATGGTTACCATAAGGCTTACATATAACAACTTATATCTATAACAGTCTATTTTAACTTGATAACAACTTAAGTTTGATCCCATTTTAAAACTCAACATTGTTACTCTCCCCCCACTATGTTTTATGTTTTTGATGTCACATTTTACATCTTTTACCTTCTATATCCCTTAACTAATTGTTGTAATCATAGTTATTTTTACTACTTTGGTTTTTTTTTAAGCTTCATACTAGCTTTATAAGTGATTAAACCACTACCTTTACTATATATTTACCTTTCCAGTGAGATTTAGTCTTTCATATGTGTTACTAATTAACACCCTTTCTTTTCAGCTTAAAGAAGTCCCTTTAACATTTCTTATAAGGCCAGTTTAGTGGTGATGAACTCCTTTATCGTTTGCTTTTCTGGAAAATTCTCTCTCTCCTTCACTTCTGAATGATAACTTTTCCGGGTAGTATTCTGGGTTGGAAGTTTTTTTCTTTCAGAACTTTGAACATATTGCACCACTCCCTCCTTGCCTTCAAAGTTTCTGCTGAAAAATCTGCAGATAGTCTTTTGCGGGTTCCCTTCTACGTAACAAGTTGTTTTTCTCTTGCTTTTAATATTATTTGTCTTTAACTTTTAACATTTTAATTATGTGTCTTGGTGTGGGTCTCTTTAGGTTCCTCTTATTTGGAACTCTCTGGACTTCCTGGATATGGATGTCTGTTTCCTTCCCCAGGTTAGGGAAATTTTCAGCCATTATTTAAAAAGCAAGCCAGGTCCAAGTAAAAAGTTTCACAACACTAAAAGCAAATATGCAAAGTCACAAGGATAGGGTGAAAACAGTAGCAATTAAGATAGTATAAGAAAAACAAATATAAGATAGATGGACTAACAAGTATATAAGAAAGACTACCATTCGATGGCAAATAACCATTAGATTATTAAAAATAAAAGAATCACTGAGCACATCTATAAGAAACTGAGGCAATATTATAAATTAAGGAATTAAGGCTATCCTTGCACATCATTGAACCATCTCTTAAATCTATTGGAGCATGAATTTAAAAAGAAAAAAAGTTCATTGCTAAGTGAAAAATACAGGATAATTACAATGCTAAATTTTATGCAGTAAATACAATAAAAATAATTATAGATTACATTAAATAAAATCTGACCCTAACTGATTACAAAAATACATTTTTTTTAGACTGCGCCGTGCAGCATGCGGGATCTTAGCTCCCCGACCAGGGATCAAACCCGTACCCCCTGCATTGGGAGTGCAGAGTCTTAACCACTGGACCACCAGGGAAGTCCCTATAAAAATACATTTAAAAAATGTCTACTCCTGCAAATGGCAACAGAAACAGACTCATGGATATAGAAAACAAACTTGTGGTTACCAAAGGGAGAAGGGAAGGGAGGAGGGACAGATTAAGGGTATGGAATTAACAGATACAAATGACTATGTATAAAATAGATAAGCAACAAGGATACAATGTATATAACACAGGGAATTACAGCCATCATCTTGTAACAGCCTAAAATGGAGTATAATCTGCAAAAATACTGAATCACTATGCTGTACACCTGAAACTAATACAATATTGTAAATCAACTATACTTCATTTTTTTAAAAAAGGCTACTCCTTTTAGGTTTGCTAATGTAAATTAAGACATTAGTCACAGAATTTTTTTTTAAAAAAGCAAATTTTAAACCAAAAACAGACATTATAAAATGATCTTTTAAAGCTCTAGATAATGATTTTTTAAATATCCTGGAAATAAAAGAAAATCTAATGATTTTTTTACAAAACAAAAAACTGATCAATTTAACATGACAAACACAATTCTAGTTGGAGAACTGTTCCATTACTTGAATGTGAGAAATCAAACTAGCAACAAAAACAATGAAAGAATTCAATATATCTAAACAAAACAATCAATACAATTATCAGGTTTATCATAATATTCAAGTGGAAAATTTTGAGAAAATTTTTTTCACAAAAAATTTATCATATACTCAGACACAAAAACATTCTCAATAAAAATGAAGTGGCAAGATTGTTACACAGCACAAAGCAGTAAGATAAAAGTGGGATAAAAGAACACAAACCACATGGAAATTGTAAAATATATCTTTCTTAAATGACAACTAAATCAAGAAAGTAAGGGACTATTTAAAATTCAAATATGAATCAAAATATATCCATAGCTCTATATGCCTCTCTTAAGAAAAGGGCGGTTTAAAATAACTAATAAAATTGATAAATTGGTAGTACAATTCAACAAAAGAGAAAAGCACACAAATTACTGACTTTAAAGATATATAATTCATGCAAAGATGATTTACATTATTAGGGCATTCCATATGCAAATATGTTTTTTAAAAAAAGAAAAGGAATAACTTTCTACAAAAGAAAAGCCCAAGTACCCAGAGTGAAATAAGGAATCTAAATAGACCAAAGAAATAAGCAACATTATCAAGAAACTTCAAAAGAAACAAAAATGGCACTTAAATGTCTAAATGGTAAATGAATAATAATCCTATTACACAAATGTTTCCTAAAAGTGTTCTATCAAATTCATTTTCATGAGGTGAACATCAGCTTGATTACTAAACCTGACTTATGGCTAAACTCTGAAAAGGAAAATTATAGTTTTGTCTTATCTGTGAATGTAAATGCAAAATTCTAAATGAAATTTTAGCAAACCATATACCAGCACTTTAAAAGAATTGATCTTCATGGGCATTCAGATTTTAGCCTGAGGTTGCAAGGCTGATTTCTAAATAAGACAAGCGATTCACGAGAAAAATAGTAAACACAAAATTAAGTGAATAAATATGGTTTAAATAATCTGAAAATTCAATATTCATTTCTGATTTTAAAAAAAGGATTTTCTTTTAACTATAAATATGATATGTCTGAAAGAAGTCAACACTATTCTTAAAGCAGACACACTGGAGGTATTCATCCCCCAAAAAAGCAGAAAAACACAAAGATATCTAGTCACCATTCCTAATTAATCATGTTAGAAAACTGGACCATTGTAACGACACATGAAAAATGAGCAAGTAGTATAAGGAGATAAAATTAAAACAGCACTATTTGCACATTATGTAGTTATATAACCTGAAAGACCAAGATATTCAAGAAACAAAATTAAAAGTAATGACTTCAACAAAGGGGCAAATTATAAGATAAAATCTCAAAAATCTATTGCATGCCAATAATAAACATCTACAGAAATTTGTTTTACCACAGCAACAGCCACCAAAAAAAGTTAACCCAAGAGTTACCCTAACTGGGCCACATATACTTTGTGGGGACTAACTATGGCAAAGATGACAACAGTTTAATACAATACAGAAACGTTTAGGCCTTCATTTCTGCCTAGACGTTCGCTGAATCCTGTCAAGTTTACTTCTGTAATGTGACAGTATGATGTACAAACCACAAGTAAATGATTACTTAGTACCATATTCACCCACTGTGTTAGTAAAATAATAAAGCCAAATGACTGGGCTATTGGGATAATGAAGACACACTCAAGATGCTATTGACTATACTACCCCATAAACCAACTGTCTGACCCAGTACTCTCAGTTCAGGAACAGGTCGCCCCCCTCCCCAAAGTAAACCTCTCCTCTCCCATTTATAAAGGGTGCTTTGTACAAAAGATAATTGTCACAACTGCATTCATAATCTTTTTTAAAAATCCCAGAGATGTGATTAAACCAACTCCAATATAGCACTTATTCCTCTCACTCATTGATTGTTCATTTCAAGTGATACACACATGAACGAAACATGCACTCTCTAATATCAAGGAACTTGGGTGATATTATTTAATTCAACCATTTAAATAAGTGTTTATATCATGCTACGTGATACATGGAAGTGTAAAAACTAATGTTAGCTGAAAAGGTCTATCAATGACAAAAACAAAAAACTGCATAACCAATGGTAAAAGCAATGTGGAAAGATTTTCTCTATATACACACAAATAGAAACAAAGGAGCGAGACAAGAATGTGTAAGAAATGTACAATAATATAAACAGTTGGTGTTTTAAATCTGTGGAATACTTTTCCACACATGCATACAAAATTGCACTGCAACTTCTATAATGCTTTCAATAGCAAAGTTTGGCATTATCTAGCTGCTCCTGTTTCTATTTTTTACAGGGAGACCAGCCTTTATGTAAATGTAACTCAGTATACCCCTCTTTTTCCTTCTCCTCTGTTTCTCTTCTAACTGCCAATAACGTAAAACCCAAGTACTTCTTGTAAATTATTGTACTTGCTGCATTTACTGAATAGGGCGTTTTATGTTCCCTTTTTCTAATTTTAAAAACAGATGAATGGAACATGTTATATCTCTTTACTTTTAAAAAGTTGCTTTTTTAAACTTGTGATCCTTAAATGAAATCTTTCAGTGGGTCAGTGACCCTTGATAGAAAAAATAAAATACAAGTTTTCCCATCCTGTTTTATATAATGCTACTTGTTGGAATGTAAAAAGGAATCCTGAAAGTCGACATTACAAGTTTCCCACCAGGGGGCAAGGGGCTCCTCTACATTTAGGCTCCCCCTGGCCCTTCAAGACATTTAAAGGGATTTTATATTTAGTCTTAAAACTTCCAACTTATTTTGTTCCTAAATGTCACCTGCATTAAAAACAATGTTTTGTCTCTGTTGCCACTTTGAAAAACAGCTCAAAATTAGGAGATCAGAAACAGAGAAAGAAATGAGCACGGGTGATAACGGAAGTCACAGGGAAAAGAGGAACGGCAGCAAAAGCCAAGATAATTCCCCCCGATTCCCGCACACGTATGGCCACTGGCTCCAGTTAGAAGCATCACAAAGCCTTCAGGCTCAGAGGCAAAGAACACAGGACCCGAGGACTCAGACTAATTTTCTTAATGATGCCACTGAGAGTTTGGTGAATTTAATCTTTAGAAGGTTTATTCTACTGGTTTCAGCTTCGTATTTTAGCTCGAACACAATTAACGGTAGTCCAAATACATTCTCTGTGTTCTTTGCTATTCTCTCAAAAGCTCAACAGCTGCTGCTCTCTGGCTACTAGTAATAGAAAGAAATGAATTTAGTAATATTTGAATTTAAATCCTGAATCTTGAAAGGCCTGACTTCTGTACTTAAAAACTTCACTTAAGGAATAAGTAAATAAATAGAATAAAAATCTGCTAAAACTGAGACACTAAGGCTGAGGCATGGAAAAATAAAATAAAATACCTATGGTATCTTTCCATGCAATTTCAAGATGCGGTTTTTTGTTTGTTTTATCACTGTTTTTCTTTTGGTTAGGGTGTAGTATAAGGTTGAGTTTCCAGAATAAAAAGTAGGGAAATATTTTTTTTAAGTAGGGAAAGATACGTATAAGGCTCAGAGATGGAGGAATGCATTTACCATGAAATCTGAAATTAGAATAGGATTCAAGCAACTTCAACTATGTGGGAGAATGGATAGCAGAAAAAGAATTCACACAATGTCTTTGAATTATAGTGTGAGAAACGATGGTTCATTGGGGAAAGGAACTTTCGATAAATGCTTTTGGGAAAACAATTAAAATTCATTCCAGATGAGTCAAGGATTCAGTTTTTTTTTTTAATTATGAGACACTGTAAGAAAATGGAAAGGTGCATTTATAATCAATGTGTGAAAGAATTTTATTAATACCAAAGCAAAAGAAGAAATTATCACCTATGGGTGATGAATATGACTAAATAAAAATAAAGCTTTTCGTACATTAAAAAAATTACAAAGTTTAAAAAGAAAGCAATACAGATAAAAGCAGCCATGATTTTGATGGAAAAAGAACTTAATACAGAAAATAATAAAGATCTGATACAACCTGATAGTTAATACTACTTTCCTTTGGGTAAGTAGCTAAAAAATATAAAAATCTTACATCAGTCACCAAGAAAGGAACACTGAAAATTGTTTAGCCTCATCAGCAATTAAAGCACTACCTATTAACTCTGTAATAAAATTCAATGCTACAGCCACATTTTATTCTCCTGACAAATTATACTAGTTTTTAAGGATACAGTACTCTATTGGCTCCAGGTGAATTAATTAAAGCAACAAACAGGAGAAAAATCCATATTTTTTGGTCACTGGCATTTTTTATACTGACTATTTCCATGCACCACTAGGATAGTTCTGTAACCTTTAGGGCATGTTTTTAGTATTTCAGTTCCTTTCAGATTTTTTTTTAATTTCAGCTTTTTAGTCATTTATGCCTAAATCTGTTTGGCAATCTTTCATAAATATTTCTCCATTTTATTTCTTCCATTAAGTGAAACTGCTTTTGGAAATTTGGTTGAAAATATTTCCAGTCACAAGCTTCTTTATCAATAAATAACTTTTATACACTTTCTGGTGATTTTACAACATTTAAAACATACTTCTAAAAAGGCATTTTGGGCTATTTTAATCATTTTGTTTCATTAAAGCCTATATTATAAAGAGAAACAAAGCTTTCAACAGTGCTGAAGGACTGGCTGAATTTATTCTAAAAGTGGCATTAGATGTTAAATATTATTTTACGATAGAGGTGTTAGCTAACACTACCGTGGTAACCACATTGCAATATATAAATGTATCAAACCAACATGCTATACATCTTAATGTTATATGTTAATTATATCAATAAAAATAAATGTTATTTTAACTCTGTAACATAAAACTAAGAGATACATACAGACATATAATTAATTCAGCATCCCAATAATCATAAGAATATTTATATCTTTAATCCTAAATACATTAGACAGTACTAGACCTTTAATGTGACTAATTAGAATTTGTAAAAGTAAAGTTGCTTCAATACAAAAAAATTATAGGGAACAAAAAGTAGAGAAAGCATAGCCAAAGAAGTGAAGCAAGCAGAGGACATTTTTAAAATTCACAAAGACACGGCCAAACGAGTAGATATGTATGATGGGCTGAAAGTGAATTATATTTTGTTGAGTCTGAAGAATGGACAGAAATAATTCAAGGCAGATGAAAAGCTTCAGAACTATCCTGTGATACACAGAAACGAGCAATGTGAGAAAACTGTGGACAAGTTCATTCTTTCAAACAAATCATCTGCTTCCCAGAAGTTTTAAAATCGGTAAATGGTTAAATAAACTGTGGTATATTAGTGACGGACTAAAATCTAGCCATCAAAAATGAAAAATGATAAATGTGTGGCCCGTGGTGGAGGGTGTGAAGAGAAGTGGGCTGTAGGCAAGACTTTAAAATAAAATGAAGATAGAACACAAAACATCTGTCTTTCACTAAAAATCACAAGGACACAAAGAGGTAAGAGTTGTGGGGAAGATATTGCCCTCTTTTCAGGTATATTAGTATAAAGAAAAACATATCATATTCAACCTATTTTTGCTTGTTTCAGAGGACGAAATTCCCCCCATCCTCTGCAAAGTTGGCTCCCTAACCTGCATTTTGACTATCTTCTTCCTCACCTTTGTGCAGGCCTTTGGTTCAACTGCCTCCAAGGGACCCCTATATCTCCAGTGACACGTGGTCCACTCCTTCCATTTAAAACAGAACCACAAACACTCCTTCAATATTGCTGTCCCCTCAAGTAATATACACCCCACTCCATCCACAGATACTTTGCTCCTACCTTTATCTTCCACCTTGGTTGGAAAAAATGTCCATCCTTTTGGGAGAGTCTACAGACCAAACCTACCCAACCACTACTTTACCCTGTCTCCTGGTCTTCTACGCAAAATAACTGCTTAAAAAAAAAAAAAGTAGTTAAGGGATCAGCTTACCCAATGTCACACCGTTGATTTGCAACAGAGAGAAAACTGGAATCCAGAAAGCTTGACGCCAGTTGCCCATGGCCACAAAAGACCCTTTTGCTCCCTGCCCCTCTTCCAGGTGATTGAGATCTGCTAGTTATGGGCAACTGGAGAGGAGCAGCTGTCACCATCACAGCTGAATTGGCTTGAGGCTGGCTGGCCCAGCCCTGCCCGCCACCTGCTCCACACTCTAAAATCAGCCTTTGTACAGCCTGGCTTCTGGGAAAGAGGAGGCACTAGGAGGAAATGGGGGTGGGGGGAAAGTGGTTCTTTTTTTTTTTTTTTCTTTCTGTCTCCCTCCACAGATCCTCTTTGGGGGAAGTCTAGACACACATATTTTGAAAACTCCCCTTGTGGTCCTGATGTTCAACCTTGGGTACTGACTGTAGTCCAATAAGGAGAGGTATGATGATATATCAGATACCTCTAGGAAACTGATCACTATAGCAACTCTGTTGCTATGTTAATTACAGTAGACTTGCAGAAAAACATACCAGGGTTTAGAATTCTAGCCCTGACACTTAATTGCTGTCTGACTCTAGGCCCATCATTTTACTTCTTATAGCCTCAATTTCCTCATCCTACAAACTGGGGATACCACCATTAATTTCCCTGGCTTATGAAGTGTGCTTAAAGATTCACTGCACTGTGCCTGACACACATATAGTCATGAAGTTTCTTTTTAAAGAGAATTTTTTTAAAGCCTTCTATGGAAAATAACTGCTTTACAAAAATTATATTCAATGTCAGCATTTCTCTAACATACTCAACTTGTTAGGGAAACAAATCCCTAATACCAGCACCTATTTTAACTCTCCCTCCCCCAACACAGACAAGGCTCTAAAATTCTTTTCTACCCTCACGCCCACTCAATAAAAAGCTTCTTTAGAAAACTATCCAATCCGAATCGCTCTGAGTATCTACTATTTATGATACAAGCTTTTCCCCTGAAGGAGACTTTTCCTCTCCCATTGTCTTATCTATATCCTTGACTTCCTTAATGAGGCTTGAGAAAACTTTCTGTTCTGAAGTTGGCTTTTTTATTGGTTTCTTCCCAGAGAACCAAAATTAGCCTAAGGCACCTGCTTAGCTTTTCCTAGGACCTCCAAGTCCACCAAACCACCCTTCCCCCAAGCAGAACAAACTGGCCATGGGATCCAGTTTACCTTTGCTGCCTACCGCTCTGGCATAACCTTTGAAAACACCTTTTTATGTACTGTTACAGCAACACTCCACTGTAAAAATACTTATGTACATAGACAAAGCCTGAAAGAAAACACAAAAAGAATAAGAGCTGCTGTGTTAGAAGGATGAGAGTCCTGGCAAGTTATTTCCAGAAGCCTAACATTAAATACAAATTTTAACAAGCAGTTCTTTTGCATTGATGACTGCAAACTGAAAGCTTTCAGGTCTCCCCTACTCAAACCTGTCACTGCTGAATGACATTATCCTCGCCTCCCTCCATTTCAGGAGTCTTAACTATTAGCAGCAGTCTCACCTCCCTTTGCCTGTTCTCATATTTAGCAGTTCTTCAGGAATATCTGATACCAAGGACCACTTCACCCTGGAAACCATTACCTCCTGTGGATTGTTCTACCATTATTCCTTAACCACCACTCCCGCCCTGGGAGTCTCTTGGGGTTTTGGCTCTGGCTCTGTTACCAACCCGCTCCCGCCCCCACCTCCCCACCCCACACCCGCAGTGAAAGCGCAGAGTCCTAACCACTGGACCATCAGGGGATTCCTGCCAACCCACTTTTTGACTTTAGAAGTGGTTCTCAAATGTCAGCCTGTACCAGAACCCCCTGGAGGGCTTGTTCAAACAGAGTGGGCCCATCCCTGGAGTTCCTCCTTCAGTGGCTTTGGGGTGGCACCCTAGAATTTGCCTTTCTATCGGTTCCCAGGTGGATGTTGCCTCTGCCGGGGGTGGGGGCCACACTTTGAGCACCACTGCTTTACGTAGAAGAGAGCTAAACTTGGTTAGACCAGGGTTTCTCAACCTCAGCACTACTGACATTTGGGGCTGGGTAACTGTTGTGGTGGGTTGCCTTGTACACTACAGAATGCTTAGCAGCATCCTTGGCCTCTACTCGATGCCAGTAGACACCTGCCCCCTCCCCTCAGTCAACTGTCACAACCAAAAATGTCCCCATACATTTTCAAGTGTTCTGGGCTGGGGGGGCGGGAGTAGGCAAAACCACCCCAGGTTAAGAACTACTGAGTTAGACTGACAGCCAAGCTCCCTTTTTAATGAAGTAATGAAGCCTCCTCCTCTTGTTCATAAAATGCAGATTTTTCTCCAGATGTGATCATTTTTGTTTAATTCATCCATGCATCTATCCTACTATGTGTCAAGCACTGGGGGGCTACTCAGGTCGATGAACAGGTCCCTGCTCTTAAGGCACTTACAATTAATAGAAGAGCCAGTGTGATCAGTAGGCCCAGGAAACTGTGGGGACATGGAACAAGGGGTCACAGCAGACTTTCTGAAAGATTATGATAAAGATGGGCAGGAGTTGGCTAGACAAAAGGGATGGGGGAGGAAAATTCCAGGCAGAGGTCATGGCGCACTCAAAAGGCATGGAGGCAACAAAGCATGAGAGTCAGGGAACTACCAGTTGTTCCTTGTAGCTATAGGCAATCATCTTTTTTCCCCTGTGTAGGAAGGGGTTAGTTAGGGGAAAACAACATTATCAACCCTTCAATCTTTTTATCTCCTATATCCGTCTCTGGTAATTCTCTGTCCTTCCCCCATTTGTACCTTAAGCTATAGCCATTTTATTTTTTTAAATTTGTTTTATTGAAGTACAGTCGATTCACAATGTTGTGTTAATTTCTACTGTACAGCAAAGTGATTCAGTTATACATATATATATATATATATATATATATATATATATATATACACACATACACACACACACACACATACACACACATTCTTTTTCATATTCTTTTCCATTATGGTGTATCACAGGATATTGAATATAGTTCCCTGTGCTATACAGTAGGACCTTATTGTTTATCCAAGCTATAGCCATTTTAGACGTCTTTCTACTAACCCCGGAGCCTCGTAGAATCACTTTCTCCAGGCGCCTGAATTAAATCCTTCTCCTCACTTCTATCATGACACCCATTACACTTAGTTGTAACTGTTTTCGTCTGTCTGCCCTACTAAGCCCACAATCTCCATTAGGGCAGGAACCATGGCTAGGCCTTTTTTCAATGTATCTCCAGCATCCTGAACTATGCCAGGCACAGACAAGCCACTCAAATTAAATATCACCTGAATGAATGATGCCCTCAAATTCCGTATGTCCCAAACTGAACACTCACCAACACCTTCCTTCCACAAACCAGGTTCTACTTCTATATTCCTCTACCATCCCTTCCACCTCCCACATACCCCATTCATGTATTCTCATCAAAATCTTGGCATAATCTCTCACTTCTTATTTTTCTCACTCCATACATCCATTTTGGTGTCTTCAGTGAGAAGCAAGATCTGTCCTCTAAACCTCAATAAATATTCATCTGGTAGACAATCTATGGAAAGAGCATGGGCTTTGGAATCAAATAGAAGTGGGCTCATCTCACATCTGCCTCTTAATCGCTAGGTGATTTTGAACAAGTTATAATCTCAGAGACTTAGTTTCCTTATCCTTAAATGGGTTTAACAGCACCAACCTTACATAGGTTTTTATGAAGTTAAACGTGAAGTGCTTAGCACTTCGATGTTACTCAATAATAAATGTTTCATTTCTCCTCACAGCATCCCTGACAGGAGTAAGCAGCGGTCAGGAAGACATGTAAAGAGCTAAATAAAAGGTCAATAAAATGGGAGACAGTGAGAGGGAATAACATGGAAAACCAAAGAAGAAATAAAAATTTAATTCCCTTAAAGAATCATGTTTACTTTTCTATTGTTTTCTTTTCTCAAAATTTAACACATAACATTTATATTGATCAAGGAACACAGTAATAACCAAGAGAAATGAAAATATATGTCCACCAAGAAACTTGTATGCAACTGTTCATAGCAGCATTATTCATAATAGTATACAAGTGGAAACAATGCTAATGTCCATGAACTGGTGAATGGATAGACAAAACATGGTACATCCATACGATGGAATATTATTAGGTAATAAAAGGAATGGAGTACAGTTACATGGATGGACCTTGAAAACATTATGCTGAGTGAAAGAAGCCAGATGCCAAAGACCACATATTGTATGATTCCATGTATATGAGATGCCTAGAATAGGCAACTCTATAGAGACAGAAATTAGAGTAGTGGTCTCCTAGGGTTGGGGGTGAATATAATTAAAACCATTGAATCATATACTCTAAATGGGTGAGCTGATGGTGTGTGAATTATATCTTAATAAAGCTGCTAAAAAAGAAGATAGAAGAACAGCTGGAGAAATGTCCAAAAATTTTTTTCCTAATTATTTCCTTCCTACATCCTAGTAGATTCTCTTATATATCCCACTCTGAAGACTGCCACCTTTGACTAAAGAGAAATTGTCTGGCTATAGAGAAAGTTTCTCTGGCACTGGCCATGACAAGGCCATGACAAGGCACTGCCAGAGAGGTTGGTGAGAGCCAGGCTTGAGTAGAAGTGAAGGGTCAGCGCCCTAGACCAGTGCTTCTCAGACTTGAAGGTACACAGGCATCACCTGGGGACTTGTTTTCCCAGGGTTGGTGTGGATCTAAAATGAAAGAATGTATTAAAATGCATTATAATTGGTAAAGCACCATATAAATGTTGCTGTTAGTCAAGTCAAACATTTCTGAGGATGTGTGGGGGTCACTGTGAGAGGAGGAAGGGAAATGGCAGTAAGGTTTCCTTTTTCCTACTTTGCTTAAGGAAGTAACAGCCACTTAACCTCACTGAGCCGCAATGTCTTCAAATCTGTATGTTGCAAGCATCTGGCACAGGCTGTAGAATCATATGATTTTAAATGGCTTTAAAATTCCTAAGTAGAAAAGTCACATGTAGACAGCTGAGAGCTTATTCAGCAAGGTCACTTGGTGTGGAAAGATATGAACTCTGGGGTCAGAAATCCTGGGGTTGAGGCCCAGGTCTAACACTCGCTAAGCTTTATATCTTTAGTAAATTCCTCAGTGTTTCTCCATATTTGATAGGGGTGGGAAAATACATCTTGCCTGCGTCACAGGGTGGTGGTAGGATCAGCTGAGCTGATAGTGAAAGCATTTTGTCAAACTCTGGATGGGTTGCTTCACAAATCTTTTTATTGCACATGTCTATCAGTAGAAAAACATTCAGAAAAGAATCTGAAAAAGAATATATGTATGTATAACTGAATCACTTTGCTGTCACCTGAAACTAACACAACATTGTAAATCAACTACACTTCAATTAAAAATTAAATAAATAGGGACTTCCCTGGTGGGGCAGTGGTTAAGGATCCGCCTGCCAATGCAGGAGACACGGGTTCCACCCCTGGTCCGGGAAGATCCCACATGCCGCAGAGCAACTAAGCCCGTGCGCCACAACTACTGAGCCTGCACTCTAGAGGCCACGAGCCACAACTACTGAGCCCGCGGGCTGCAACTACTGAAGCCCGCACACGCCTAGAGCCCATGCTCCACAACGAGAAGCCACCACAATGAGAAGCCCACGCACCACAACAAAGAGTAGCCCCCGCTCACCGCAACTAGAGAAAGCCCACGCACAGCAATGAAGACCCAACGCAGCCAAAAATAAATAAATAAATAAATAACTTTATTTTTAAAAATATATACATGTAATGACACAAATGAGTTAAAAGTTAAGAGACAATTTAAGGCTACAATGAGATACCACTATGCACCTACTAGAATGGCCAAAGTCAAATACGCTGACCATATCAAGTATTGGGACAGACGCAGAGCATCTGAAACTCACTGACTCTACCATTTTACATCACCATCAGCAACCACTGTGGATAACAAGTTGGCAGTTTCTTAGAAGTTAAACATACACCTACCATATGACGCAGTCATTCCAATCTTAGCTATTTACTCAAGAGAAATGAAAGCATATGTCCATAGAAAGATTTGCTCACAAATGTTCATAGCAGCATTATTCACAGTAGCTAAAAACCATAAATAACTCCAATGTCCACCAGCAGGGGAACGGATAAATAAACTGTAGTATGTCCACACAATAGGATAATAAAAAGCAATGGGCTGTTGGTATGTACAACATGGCTGAACCTCAAAATAATTATGCTGAACAAAAGGAGCCAAACAAAAGACACTACATACTGTATGATTCCATTTACATAAAACTCTAGGAAATGCAAATTAACACATAGTGATAGAAAGCAGATTGGGGGGGGGTGGTGGCGGGGCGGCGTCCCTGCTGGCTGAGAAGGGAGAAATTAACAAAGGGAAACTTTTGGAGATAATGGATATTTTCATTGTCTTGGTTGTGGTGATGGCTTCATAGGTGTATACATATTTCAAAACTTATCACTTTAAATATGTGCCATTTACTGCGTGTCATTATGTCTCAATAAAGCTGATAAAAATAGATAAAAATCACATGTTCTCAAGGCCGAACAGAATCTTACAAATCATTAAACCAATCCTGGGCAGATCCTTCGGCCCCTCTGTCAATTTGATGTTCCTGGTTTAAGCTGAGGAGTATGAGCCCGTGTGTTCAACTTCCACGTGGAATGAGCAGCACAAGACAACACAAGACAGACCTATTTCAATCCCCCTGCTGGCTGCCCTGGAAGCACATATGCTTTGTTGTATGTGACACAATTTTCAGTCATGTACATATTGATGAAGTTCAAGAAAGGTGTTTCCTTGAACTTGGGACACTCGGTCACTAACAGACAGGCAGGATAAAAATCGTCCCATGTGGGGTCTGTAGGAATCTGTTGTTGAGGGAGCAATGGAAGAGATGGCTTGTGGAACTGAACACTCTGATGGCTGAAAGAATGAGCCTTGGAGACAAGTGCCCGGCACATAGTAGATGCTCAAAAAATAAGCAAAAAATAATATAATAAAAATAACAAAATTAAAAAATAAATACTATTAATTCAGAATCTGTCATAATATGGATTATAGCTAGATAGAAAAATATCTTCAAAAAGGGAGAAAGGAGTTCAAGAAACAGATCAATAGCATAAGCAGGATTTCAGGGGCATGACAAATTCAATTAAGCAAATTAAACTTACATGTCCTTCAGAAAGAATCTACTTGCAGCTTAATACAGGTAGCACAAACTGCCTGTATTTCAAATCCTAACATCATGACTTAATATCTTGTAACCTTGAACAAGATGCCAAACCTCCATGTTTCTTCACTTATAAAATGGAGGTGAAAATAGTATTTACCTCACAGGGTTGTTGGGGATTAATGAGTTCTTATTTGTAAGGTGCTTAGAACAAAGCCTGGCACTAAACTGCTACTTGTTCATTAAAGCTGTGACTGGCAAAAGTTTGTTTCAAGCTACACTTTTTGCTAAAATACAGTGACTTTACCTACAATTGGATGGAATTAGTGAAGTTTTTTTCAAGAAGTAATCTCTCACCTACTCCTCCTGTAACAGTTCTTTCAAAAGAACATACCTTGTTTGCTGCTCTAATTTCAACAAAAACAGCTCAATTATTCAAAACATTGCTTGATATTTTCTGGCACACAGTTGGTGCTCAATAAATGGTTGCTGAACAAATATTCTTCCAGACCAAAGCAAATGTACCATAATTAACATTACTGTTTTTATAGTCAGAGTTAAAAATGCAACATGCATCCCATCCAAATAGGAAATAACCCAAAAGAGGTAGAGTTACCACCTAACCGGTTAACCAACTTCAATGAAGTTGTCCAAGATAAGAAAGGTGCTAGTATTAAGGCTTTGGTTTAAGCCAAAATGATGATGCAATGCAGGCATTCCTTAGCACTTTTTGGTGAGAACAAGAAAAAAAGACAGACTTAATGGTCCACAGACAGGAAGAACATGGACTGTACCCTAAATGGCCTCACTGGGAAACAGCACAGGTCTTCAAAGTAACTGACATGGGGACGTCCCTGGTGGTCCAGTGGCTAAGACTCCACGTTACCAATGCAGGGGGTCCGGGTTCAATCCCTGGAACTAGATCCCGCATGCCGCAACTAAAAGATCCCACATGCCGCAACTAAAGATCCCTCACACTGCAACAAAGATCCCGCGCACGGCAACGAAGATCTCGCGTGCTGCAACTAAGACCCGGTGCAGCCAAATCAATAAATAAATATGTTTTTTAAAAAAACAAAAAACAAAGTAACTGACATGGAATTCACCTGTCATCCCTCTTTTGCAGGGAATACTGAGCTGGTTTGTAATGTTTGTCCTGAGATACCTTCTAAGGTGGGAAATCAAATTCCCTTTTTCCTAATGAAAGGTTGGAATCAAGCAGGAAGAAATATTTCCTTGCTTTGAGTGGCCCAGGTGAGCGGAAGTTGAAAGCATCATCTCCACAGGTAGCCAGTAAAGTGTCCTCAAAGAAGCAGCCAAGCGGTTACCACTTTGTCCTGGGTACTGCCAGACATTTCTGTTCCTCCTCCTTTCTAGACTACTTTTACATTACTGTGATGGCCACCTGTTGCAATAGTCTCTTTTTAAATCCTAATCAGCCTCTCCCCAGTCCTCAAACCATGTACTTCACTGGGAAGAGAGATCAACAAACACAGCTTTCTTGTTCTTTGCCTCTACAGTCTCAAGGGAAGGGTTATTACTCCAACATGACTTGTTCATTCCAGCTTCCATCCTCTTACACAAGTCCTTCTGCTCTACCCAGGATCACTTGCTCTTGCCCCTCAACCCCACCTCAAGTCAAACACGTCCTTAAAAAATTTTTTTAAAACCAACGTATGTCCCTCACTTTTTTCACCACCCACCTCTTTCTGGAGTCACTGGCTGGCTGTTCATTAAGTCTGCACCCCTTTTACCATCACTTGTAGTACTGGCCCAGGTATGTCAGGTCCCTAATCTTGTTCCAATACTGGATTTTCAGCTCATGCTATTGCCTCTAGGCTAAGATGGCACCCTATCAATCTGTTATCGGCACTATAGCTGGTTGGGCCAGGAAGAGGGTGGGGACCTTCATTCTCAAGGCAGAAAATATGGAACTGGGCCAGGCTTGAACTTAATTAAATAGGCCAAGCTCTCATCTGGGGGAAGCTCAAGGTGAGAATGACGTTTCAAGCTTAATCACCTAGAGATCACCAAGGACAAGCCTATAGTCTGACAAAGTCAGATTTATTCATGCATCATAAGAGAGGGCACTCCAGAGGAACCATGGGATGCTGCTCAATGAGAAGAAGGGAAACATCTTTTAGGGATGTTTCTGAATGATTCTGAGGAGGGCGGGCCTAAGGAAAGTGGGGATCAGTTCTGGATTGGTTATTATTTTTGAGGCAGGATTAGGAGAAGTGGGGATAAACTAAGGGTTGGGTGCTCTTCTGAGGCAAGGGCAGCTCAGCAATTGGGAATCCCCAGTAACAGATGGGAACAGCAAAGTGGGTCTGGGGCACCATTAACAAGAAAGCAGTATTCACTGAAAGAGTGTATCTTCATGGCTTTTTACAGCTGCTGCCTGACTTTGGGAGAAACAATGTTTCCTGTTAACTCTGCAGTTGTCTTCTGTCCTCCCAGCCCAATTAACAGAAAGAGCTGACTTTTTTTTTCAGTCCCAGCTAATTCTCCCATCCTGGACTTTTTTGACTCTTTTAGTGAGATAGACATGGATGCCATGCATCTTCCAGTTTATTTTTAGTCCTGAAAATGTCTAGATCTGGCAACAAATTATACAACCAAGAACCTGGACTATATCTACTGACTTTGTAAGTTTAGGCAGAAAACTGAAGACTTCAGGGGCATGTGGGAGCTTTCTACCTCTTCTTCCTTGTTGAAGGTCATGACTCTTGACCAGAAGGGAAGATACGGGAAATGAATATTGCTACTTAGATGATGTCAAAGAATAGGATGTAGTTTTCTGGATAACCACTTACGATCTCAGAATGATGAACTTCTGGCAAGGGAGGGGGAAATTTCACACAGACAAGGAAGAAATGATTTTGCTGGAGATTCATTAACATGATGAATATGGACTTAAAAGAAAATGTTAAGGAAAAGAAAAAAACACCACCAAAAATGTGACATAGAAAGAAAAACCACAGTGGAAGAGACACCCTCTGCTCTTCAAGAGAAAACCAGACAAAAGAACTAGAATCGAAACTGACACACCATTGTAGAGCAGTTATGCTCTAATAAAGATGTTTAAAAAAAAAAAGAGGTAGAATCATGCCTAGGGCTTTAGAAGTCCTCAGACTGATTTAAAGAGTAGTAGTAATACACAAAGTCACTGGGGCACTTCAAACACCAGAAAGCAATGATCTCACAGTTACCATCGTCAAGAGCGAGTGAGATGGCATCTGGCACTAGATGATAGAAGGCAGTAAAGTATAATGGTTAAGGAGAGGTTTGAAGTCAGGCCGACCAGGGTGCTGGCTCTTGCTTGTCACGTAATCTTGGTTAAAACACTTACCCTCTCTGAACCATCACTGGCCCATCCATAAAATGGGTATTAGAATACTTACTTCACTAAGCTCTTATGAAAACCAAAGGCTATAATACATTCAAATATCTACCACAGTATGTGGCACAGAGTAAGCACCCCAAAGGTGGCCATTATCATCATCATCACCATCATCATCCTCATCATCATCCTCATCATCATTTGTAGCAAAAAGGCAGTAGTACTTTCGTATGGAATTTAATAAACCAGGTGGTGGAAACACAGTGAACAACAGTTTAGAATAAAGCAAAGAGAAAGAAGTGATGTTATTACATCATGTTATTTATGAACTTTTCTGGAACAGAAGAAAGGTATAGTATTGAATTCTATCCCCTCTCCCTGATACTTCTTTTCCCCTCTAAACAAGCATGGGCAATCTTGTATGTACACACACACACACACACACACACACACACTCCTTCCTTCCCTCCTCTGTTTTCTGTACCTTGGGACATCGAATCCACACAATCTGAATTTCAAAGCCAATGCTGACCTATGAGAGGTCAGTTTTTACTAGAGGGAAGGGTGCACGAGCCAGATTTTATGAGTTGAAGGCTAAAACATGAGGAAGCATAGATGGCTCTTTCAAGAAATTTTCAGATAAAATAAAGGAAAAAGATTTCCCATTAGTCTGTAGGGATGGAATTTGGGGGAAGTAAGTGAAAGAGGGATTCTTGGATATGTGCAAGTAGAAGAAAAAGAGTTCTTTGAGGAAAATACTAAAGATACAAGAGACAGAAGGAAGAGATGAATGGAACAGAGAATATCATTAAGGAGGCATCGGGGGATAAGTAAAAAGCCTTGGAAAAGATGATACGAGAAGAATGAAGATAAAAGTAGCCATGGAAATAAATGTTTCAAGGGAAAGAGAGTCTGTGACCAGTGGGCTCTATCTTTTCAGGGAAGTATGTAACTAGATTATCTGCTGTAAAGGAATTGGGGATAGGGAAGGCTAAATTAGGGCACTGGAGGGGTGCGGTAAGAAAATGGAACAGATGCTGTGGGAAATTGGAAAAGGAACCAACTAGGAATGTGTAAAAAAGGATTAGTGAGCAGCCGTTGAGGATCCAGCTGTGGTCAGAAATCACAGTTTGGTCATGGATATAATCAGCATGGTGAGGTGATTTTCCCGAGGACGACTCAGCAGCCTGGGAACAGGACAGAAGAAAACATATGCTAAAGTCCATCGAGGTTTGAGGATTGGCAGGGCAGGTGCAGGGGAACAAGAGGGACGTGAGGTAATTGAGGATACTGGTGGGAATTGATATCAAATGACTGGCAGGGTTGAGCAGGGGTGGGAAATGGCTGACTGAGTGGGAAAGACCGTAGAAACAGGAGAGGACTGAAAGTCAGGAAGAAAAGAAAAGGGACCAGAAGTGTCGATGAGGTCAGAAAGGTTCTGTGAGAGGAAAGGAATATGGGATGTGGAAGGCTCAAGGTACTAGTCAAAAAACTTAACTTCAGAGTTTGAAATATCAGAGGTAGGACAGTTCCAGTTGGTGACAAGGCCCAAAGTGTGGCCATAAGATGAAGTTACTGGGGCTTCCCTGTTGGCGCAGTGGTTGAGAATCTGCCTGCCAATGCAGGGGACACGGGTTCGAGCCCTGGTCTGGGAAGATCCCACATGCCGCGGAGCAACTGGACCCGTGAGCCACAACTACTGAGCCTGCGCGTCTGGAGCCTGTGCTCTGCAACAAGAGAGGCCACAACAGCGAGAGGCCCGCGCACTGTGATGAAGAGTGGCCCCCACTCACCGCAACTAGAGAAAGCCCTTGCACAGAAACGAAGACCCAACACAGCCAAAAAAAATAATAAATAAATAAATAAAATTTAAAAAAAAATGATGAAGTTACTGAAGCAGACCAAAAATGAAGGTCATAGTATTGGAGGTCAAGGAAGTGTTATGCTGGAGCATTTGATGATGCATCAGTGTGGCCACTGACATGGTCTAGGATTATGCCAGGAGTCAGGATGGCACAGAACACTAAGCTAGGTGCCAGAGGTCTCGAAGAATTTGAGCAAGTAAGCCAGGGATCAGATTATGCCAATGAAGAGAGTTGGTACACTACCCAATGGCATGTGCATTCAAGAATAAGGAAAAGGAAGGTGTTGAACAACATCCTGGCAGCAGAAGTCAGCTTTGAGATTGAGGAACTATGAGAGAATGAGCAGCTTCCGTTTAAGAGGGTAGTGAAGAAAATAGTGTCATCAAGGCAAAGAGTTCCAGAAAAAATGGTTGAGAATATACGGACATTTCCTGACCAAAGAACAGGAGTTCTGGAGGCCACAAGGGACCTGAGAAGGGAGTGTCAGCCAGGGAACAATATGCCTGTGAAAGGAGAAGGGCTGTACTGAACTTGTAAGAGGGAAATTTCATCCTTTAGGATGCTGAGGAAGCAGCAAGAGGAACTACAACTCTGTGTAAGTTTGACCAAGAAAGAAGAACTGATTGGTAAAAGTAGAAGTTAAAGAAACCTTAGGAGATACAGCCATGTCATCTTAAGTACTGTTGGGTAATGACCAAGAACAAAAAAATGTGATAGGTACCAAGATATTCCCCAGATATTGAGGATGGACATTTCTACAAGAGACCATAGTGACTCTTAAGTGGACTACTGTTTAAGAGGAATAAAAGATTTCAAGGGGAAAGTTCTCATAATATCATCAATCGCCCATGATCCTGAAAGGAAAAAAGGAGAAATGACTAAAGAACACAATGTAGCTACACAGGAAACATGCTGGTAGACTACAGGAACTAATGTAGCTATAGCAAGCTCAGATGTTTCGAGGTAAGATCATCGACCCTAAATAGAAGATATATGTGAACAGGTGACAAAGAGAGCAAGTGAGGGAGCAAGAACACCAGTGGGAAGACTCAGGTCCTATTTTGATTCTGTCTTAAATGATAAGGATCATTTTCAAATTGAAAATGGTGGCACAAATGTGAATAATAGTTTGTCAGAGCCCAACAGATATTGAAATATTGAGACAAGCAAACAGTTTCAAATCAGTTTGGGTCTGTTGGCCCACATCAAGAATACTGCATGCTACTGAGATACCCAACATTCCTGATTGAGAAGCCACTACTGGTATCTCTGAAAAATCACAGCCAACTACAAAAATGAAGGAAGACTATAAATGGACAACTAACAGCCCAATTTTCAAAAGTCAGATATTTCTAAAACAGCTCAGAAATCAAAGATTGCTGATCTTGATGAAAAATAGTCTACAATGGGGTATTAAACTTATGGTTATGAGCAATGATCAGGTAGTGAGACTGGTAGATTGAGGTAATGCCACTAAGTGTTTTCCCCTGTAGAATGCATTCACATGAGACAGCGAGATGTGCTCTGCACTGTTATACAGATAGGTTGATTTATGATTGATTGAATAACCTTACTCAAAAATACTAATGGAATACTCAAAAAGAATGCTAATGGAATGTTATTCAGCAACAAAAAGGAACAAACTATTGATACATGCAACAACTTGGATGAACCACAAGGAAATTGCACTGAGTAAAAAAAAAAACAATCTCAAAAGGATACATACTGCACAATTCCATTTATGTGACATTCGTGAAACAACATAATTATAGAGAGGGAGAACAGTTGCCAAGGGGGTAGACATGCGGGAGGGGGAAGAGATGTGGCCATAAAGGAGTAGAACAAGGGAGTCTTGCACTGATGGCAGAGTTAAGTATCTTGATCATGGTGGTGGTTACACAAAGCCACACATATAATAAAATTTCATAGGGCTAAACACACATACACACACACCCCCAATCTGAACTAAGCTCTATGGATTGTACCAAGTTCAATTTCTTGATTTTGATATTGTACTATAGTTGGGTGAGATGTTAACACTGGGAGAAGCTGGGAGGAAGTGTGCACGGGACTTCTCTATACATTTCTTTGCAACATCCTCTGAATCCATAATTATTTCAAAATAAAAAGTTTTTTAATGGGAATTCCCTGGTGATCCAGTGGTTAGGACTCGGCGCTTTCACTGCTGGGTCCCAGGCTCGATCCCTGGTTGGGGAACTAAGATCCCGCAAGCCGCACAGTGCAGGCAAAAAAAAAAAAAAAAAAAAAGGTCTTTTTTTTGGTTTGTTTTTATAAATTTACTTATTTATTTATTTATTTTCGGCTGTGTTAGGTCTTCGTTGCTGTGCGCCGGCTTTCTCTAGTTGCTGCGAGCGGGGGCTACTCTTCGTTGCCGTGCACGGGCTTCTCATTGCGGTGGCTTCTCTTGTTGCGGAGCACGGGCTCTAGGCGTGCAGGCTTCAGTAGTTGTGGCACGCAGGCTCAGCAGTTGGGGCTCACAGGCTCTAGAGCTCAAGCTCAGTAGTTGTGGCGCACGGGCTTAGTTGCTCCGCGGCATGTGGGATCTTCCCAGATCAGGGCTCGAACCCGTGTCCCCTACATTAGCAGGCGGATTCTTAACTACCGTACCACCAGGGGAGTCCCAAGGCTTTTTTCTTAAAGAGCACTAATTAACAAATCAATGTCCACCTCACAAAAGGAGATCTAGCTGCTCATCTCAGGGCTCTGTACTGACACAACTGAGACACCATTTTTAACCCAGCAAGTTAGGGAACACAGAGAAAGCATGTTGATCAAGTTTATGGATGATATAAAACATAGAGACTCAGCTAATCTGGTTTCAAACAAAACTAGAACCCAAAAATATCAACAGGCTGTGCTAGGGACCGATATACAATAGAGACAAAGGTGGATCCCACCATATTGTATCCCAAGCACACAGCACCATGCCTGGCACAAAGAAAAGGGCTCAAAAAATGGTGAAAAAAATAAGTGAAGGCAAGTTTAAAAATATTCAACAGGTTTAATGGGAGTTCACTTGAAAACGCCCTTAGGGACTTCCCTGGTGGTCCAGTGGTTAAGAATCCACCTTCCAGTGCAGGTGGCGTGGGTTCAATCCCTGGTCAGGGAACTAAGATCCCACATGCATGGGGCAACTAAGCCCACGCATCGCAACTACTGAGCCCGCGCGCTCTAGAGCCCACATGCCGCGATGAAAGATCCTGCGTGCTCTGAAGCCCGCGCGTCACAACTAAAAGATCTCGCATGCCGCAATGAAGATCCAGCATGCTGCAACTAAGACCCGACACAGCCAAATTAATTAATTAATTAATTAATTAATTAATTTAAAAAGGTCCTTTAGCCAACACAATGATAATATTCCCTCAAACCAACACAATTTTCCACTTCATAACGAAGTATATATTTTTTAAGGGAGGGTGGAAGTAAATATTATCATTGTGCTCTGCACTAATCTGACTGCATACAGAGGACCAAGTTCAAGTCCTAGGGGCCATGTTTTAAAGGACACATGAATAAACTAAAGTATATCCCAAGTAAGGCAACTCAGATAATTAAATATCTAGAAATCTTGTTATATGAACAACACTAGAAGGAGCACACAATATTTAGCCTGGAAAACATACTATGTGGCAGGTGCAAGCGACACGTTAGATAATAATTATAGTGTAGGGACTTCCCTGGTGGCATGGTGGTTAAGAATCCACCTGCCAATGCAGGGGACACGGGTTCGAGCCCTGGTCCGGGAAGACCCCACATGACACGGAGCAACTAAGCCCATGTGCTACAACTACTGAGCTTGTGCTCCACAGCCCGTGAGCCACAACTACTGAACCCACGTGCCATAACTACTGAAGCCCGCGTGCCTAGAGCCAGTGCTCTGCAACAAAGACAAGCCACCATAATGAGAAGCCCGCGCACCGCAAGGAAGAGTAGCCCCCGCTCGCCACAACTAGAGGAATCCCCCGCACATCAATGAAGACCCAACGGAGCCATAAATAAATAAATAAATAAATAAATAAATAAATATTTTAAAAAAAAATAATAATTATAGTATAGACCATGATATAATGATAATATTAAATACTCCTTTGGAGGTAGCATAGCATTTTACAATTTACAATGTGCTTTCACACTGTGTCCCTACCTGTCCAATATCTGAATGGCTGGCAAGTAGGGAAAGGGTGAGATTTTTTTCTTTCAGTGCAGCACAGTGGTTAGAGATTACAAAGATAGATAATTCAGATCAAAATAAAGAAGGATTTTCAAACATTTCAATCTTCACGACAGTGAAATACCAAGAGCGGTAAGAGCAACAAGAAAGTGCTAGAAGATATAATAAGTACTATACGTTATCTGATTTAATCATCACAACAGTCTTGTGAGGTAGGTACCATTATCCCCATGTCACAGATGAGAGAAGTAATGTACACAGGTGTTAAATAATCTGCCCAAGGCTATAACCACAGCTAGTGAAGTATCAAAACTAGAATTCAAATTCAGGCAGCCCCACTCCAGAACCACTACATGTGGGGTATTTGGAACGATCACCCGCTGAGGTCACTGCAGGGTGAGTGGACTGCTAGCCTGAGTCAGAGGCTGGACTAAATCAAATGTAAGCCAACAGGATTCTAGGAATCTTAGATGACAGGCTAATTTGGACTGGAAATACAAAGTGGTGCCCTTCTGAAAGTGGTATGGCTCTACTACTACAAAAAAAAAAGTAACTTTTTTTTTAAAGCAATAGCTATTACTAAATCTTTTTTTTTAATTAATTAATTTATTTATTTTTATGGCTGTGTTGGGTCTTTGTTTCTGTGTGAGGGCTTTCTCTAGTTGCGGCGAGCGGGGGCCACTCCTCATCGCGGTGCGCGGGCCTCTCACTATCGTGGCCTCTCTTGTTGCGGAGCACAGGCTCCAGACGCACAGGCTCAGTAGTTGTGGCTCACGGGCCCAGTTGCTCCGCGGCATGTGGGATCTAACCAGGCCAGGGCTCGAACCAGTGTCCCCTGCATTGGCAGGCAGATTCTCAACCACTGCGCCACCAGGGAAGCCCAAAAGTAACATTTTTAAAAGAAATATATAGTTTACTAGGAAGGTAAGGGACATTGCTGTCAAAATATTTCTTACGCATATTTTTTAAATCTTGTAATGGCTGTTTATGTTATTTCCTTATACATCTGCTCTCCTTTGTTTTCTTGCAGAGTATTTTGACCATAATTCTATAATTTCAGTCTTATCCTAGATTTATGAGTGAGGAAAACAGCATAATGCAATGTGCATAGTAACTAAAAGAGCTATGCTATTGTGTGTTATGTCCACATTGCCCCTAAATTGAAAACAAACAAAAACACAGCAAAACAAGAGGGAAGGGATATGGGGATATATGTATACTTATAGCTGACTCACTTTGTTGTACAACAGAAACTAACACAACATTGTAAAGCAATTACACTCCAATAAAGATATTTAAAAAAAAGCAAAACAAGCAAACAAAAAAATACTAGCTCTAAAGCAGGTTGTTTGAGAGTGAAGGCAACAGGATAAGACCCAAAGAGCTAAGACACCCTGGAGGTAGTGGTACAGTTCTCTACACATTCAGATCAGTTTTGGTTGCATCAAAATTTGCAGTTTGAAGATCTAACAGAAGATTAGTGTCATCATAACTGAATCACAAAAGTACCTGGGAATTATTTCCTATTTCAACCCCTGCCCCCATCAACTGATGCAACATGTATTAAACTCGCAAAGCTCACTCCACTTTGACAGTTTTAATTAACAAGTTTTCTCTGCTTGAACATAAATTGAGATTTCTATCTCTGGGGAAATAAAAGTAGGGTTTCCCTTCATTAAAGATTAAAAAAAGAAAGAAACCTGCTATGTTGAAAGTCAGTTTAATAGTTGGTAGGCTGAACTGTCTTTGGGGTATGCAGTATATGATTAAAAGTAGAGAAAGAAGATAAAAAGTTGAGTCAAATCCAGATGAATTTCTGAAAAATAAGTTAGATAGAGAAAAATAAACCAAGGTCGTCACAATAAGCAACCTGTATTCAGAAGCAGCCAAATTATCTCAGACTTTTACCAATGGCTATGCTTACAGCATCTCAAGGGAATTGAGGGCTGGGGTGACGGAATAGCTCATTAGAAGCCTTAAGAAAAACAAAAGCACGCCAATTCTGTAAAATAAAAGTATTCATCAGTGAAGGACATGACAACGATTTAACTCTCAGGATGTTCATGGTGACACTGGTAATGATAGACAACAACTGGAAACAAATGTACAACAAGGGATTGGTTAAATCAATCATGGTACAACAATACAATGGGGCATTCAGAAGTGTTATTGTAAATGAAGAGATGACAATAGAGAAATAGGTCCATGATGTAAAGATGAAAAAAGGTGGTTTATAAAGTGGTACAATTCATTTTATTGTTAAAGTTACACACACAGCCTAGAAGCCTACACACATGGGTGTTAAAAATGTTCTCTCTTTTTAAACTTTGGGATGTTAAAATTTTTCTTTGTCCCTTATTTGTATTTTCTAGTTTTTAAAAACTGGTTACAATAAAAAGGAATGACATTTTTTTTTTTAAGAGAAGAGATGGATTATCATTTCCAAGGGACTTAGTTACACTAACATTCTACATTCCCTTTGTAGCTTTACCATTTTAGGACTCTGTGAAAGGAAAAACCAATGAACTGTATGGTATCCACTGGAGAGCAGGAAGGAGTCACTGCAGCATCTTGTACATTAATGGGGCAAAACTCTATTAGCATAAAACAAACAAACAAACAAAACCTTCCTAGAAGACAAAGGCCCTGCAAGTATAGGGTGGAGACTCCCCACCACTTAAAGCTATAGAGTTCTTTCCTTTCAGGATTTTATCTTGAAAGCAATATTCTTCACACACACCCCACCACCGCCCCACAGTCCTTTTTTTTTTTAATAAATTCTATCTATTTATTTATTTGGCTGCGTCGGGTCTTACTTGCAGTATGCGGGATCTTCATTGCGGCATGCGGGATCTTTCGCTGTGGCACGCGGGCTTAGTTGCCCCACGGCATGTGGGATCTTAGTTCCCCGATCAGGGATCGAACCCTCATCTCCTGCATTGCAAGGCGGATTCTCAACCACTGGACCACCAGGGAAGTCCCCGCCCCACAGTCTTTTAATGCCAAATGACTTCCACACAAAACCAAACCAGTCAATTTGATGCACAATTGGTAGGTGGAAGAACAGGAGAGAATTAAACACAGTGGTATTGGTGGGGGGAGAGGGGATGATTTTATTTTCTACTTCTTCCATTTCAAGGTAGAGAAGCTTCTGTTAGAATAACATTTCTGGCCTCTTTCTACCCCCTTACTTACTCCTCCCCATGGAAAGAGCTACAATTATTTTCTTGAGAGATTAGACAACAATTTATAAGAACAAATTGGTGTTAAATGTAAATTTCAAGGTTGGTCCATTGTAACCACAGTTTAAAAACAATTTATCTGCCTGCCCATCCATCTATACATACTTAAAAACATATGCACAGGCACGAGGTACGTGCTTAAGCAACACTTGCTCTCTGGCTAATCCAGGAGATTAGAAATCAAAAGACTTAGATAAGTAGCCTGTTCCGTAAGTGTAAGTTTCCATGTCTGTGCAAGAAAAGGATCTGCCAAAGGAAGGCACAGCAACACAAACGGGTCCTTAACAAATCCCCATTTCAATGTACAGGACCTCTCTCCATCTTGTGCCACACAGAGCTTCCGTCTGGTGAGCAGAAAACCATGCCAGCTCAATGAACTGTCACCAATTTCTGCATGTCATTTGGAGTACAGAGGGGACATCTATTAAAATCCTATCCATCTTTCTCCAACCAGCTCAAATGTCACCTCCTTCCTGAGCCTTCCCTCTTCCTCACCACAGCTGCAAATTACTTCTTGTCCTCTTAAGATTCTAAGCCCTTTGTTTCTACCACTCATTACATATGACTTTATGTAGAGTCACGTGGGTACAGGTTCTTTCACTATCAGTAGATAATAAGCTTCTTGGTGGCAAGGTCCAAGTCACTGATTTTTATCTGAGCCATACTGTCAACACAGTGTCTTCCACAGTTATTCCTTAGATGTGCACAGGACTAAAACTTTAGAACTTACATAAGTTTAAAAGCATCTTCCCTCCCCACCCCCTTAATGCAAGCATTAGAGAATAGCCCTGAAGTTCCCCCTTAGAGACTTACCGGTGACAGCAGCAAACTTTAGCCCAAGGTATTTAATATTTTTGCCTTCCTCAGCTTTTAGCTTCATGTACATAATAGGGTGAGATATCACCCACCCACAGGAGCTAGCCTGATAAAACTCTCTAGAGCAGTGTCATCTAACCGAAATATAAAAACATATGTTAACTTTATGTCAACTTTAAATTTTAACTTTATGCCAGCCACATATGTTAACTTTAAATTTTCTAGAAGCCACGTTAAGAAAAGTAAAAAGAAATAGGATGAAATTAATTTTAATAATAGATTTTATTTAACCTAATATATCCAAAATATTATCACTTCAACATGTAATCAATATTAAAAATTATTGAAATACTTTATTTTTTTTATCATACTAATTCTTTGAAATCCAGTGGGTATTTTCCACTTAGAGCATATCTCGATCCATATCAGGCACTTCTTATTAGCTATAAAAGCTAGTTATTTAACCTCTCTTTACCTCAGGTTCCTCAATTTTAAAACGGGAATAAAAATATTCACCTTATAGCACTGTACTGAAGTTTAATAGTATGTGTAAAGGGCTTAGAACAGTATCCGGCAAATTGTAAGGACTCAATAAATATTAACTACCTGTAGGAAGTTAAATAAATAGTTCTACGTTCCACCCAAAATAGCTCTGTGAGTTTCATTTTTCTCATCTGTAAAATAACATAACATGGCCCACTTTGTAAGGTAATTATGATAATTTGAGATAATGTGTGTAAAGAACTTCTTATGTTGTTGTTGTTATGACGATTTACAAACCTCATACCCTTCCAACCTTTGTGGTTCTATCAATAGCATTGTACCTTTGGATGTTCTTAATCCTCAGTAAAAGATATCTATAATATTTTTAAAAATTAACTACTTTTATCATTAACATCCTCCATTTACTTTATGAAGGAACTGAGCATATGAAGAAACTAAGTATATTTCCTAAGTTCATAATGCAAACCAATGCTGGTTCTATTCCCTTTTAAATACTCGTCTATTAAATCATGCAGGGCAGCTGGGAGCAACGGAAAATCGTATTTTTTTACCCATTTAAAATTCCAAAGTGCTAGCCAAATGGAGCTTGGGAGTCAGTCCAAAAGGCAACATTCTTCAAAATGGTAGCTTAGAGAAATGCCATCCAGCTGTATTATACTAACGGTCCTTTTACCCTACCACTTCCTTTAAGCTCCACCCCCCATTTGTGTAATATTGCATCCGTGTTAACTGGTGGAGAAGTATAACTCCTTGAGTTTTACTCTGCAGTATTTTAGGTTATTTTTGTTGCTTTTTTTTAGATAACTGGTGAGGTTGAATATTCTTGCAAAAATTTGCAAAATGCCCAGCACCTAAGACTATCCAATCTTGACATACTTGATTGTGCTCTTCAGGAAAAGCAGCAACACAGAGGAGATGGCAGAACTGAAGGAACAATAGCCTAGAAATCAAGAGACCTGATTTCTGGCCCAGGGTTTATGATTAAATCACTATGTGACCTTGGGCAACGCACTTAAACTCCTGAGCTATATCTCAGTTTAAGATAAGGTCACCTGCAGTATTTAGGATTAAGAATTAGAACACCAGAGCAATAACTGAAAACTGCATCAGGTTTTAGCATTCTTGTTTATCTATCTTTAAGTGTTCTGGCAATAAGTTTCCCTTAAAAAAATTAGTATTGACAAAGTTTGGGAATAATTTCCTTTAGTATCCAAATAATTAGAATAGCTAGAAAAGCAAACAAGGGTCATTTACCTGATATTTATGCTGCTATCACTGGAATCCAAACAATCGTCATTATCTTCCAAGGTTAAGAATTACAGGACATCAGCATAAATACAAAGGGGCATCAATGACCACCTCCATGGATCTCTCTCAACCCCAAATTCCCTGGTTTCTCAACTTCAGCACTGCTGACATCTTGGGTCAGATCACTCTTTGTTGTAGGGGGCTGACCTTTGCTGTGGGGGGCATTATAGGATATTTAGCAGTTTCCCTGACTTCTACCCACTAGGTGCCAGTAACATCCCCCACAGTTGTGAAAACCAGAAATGCCTCCAGACATTGAGGTGACCCTCAATTCCTTTGTAATTAAGCTTATACAGAGACCTGCAATTTTCAGTGTGTCATCTGCTTATGACACAGCTTCATTAATATGACATGGAGTAATCAACGTCCACTGGCAATCTGGATTCTCAAAAGGCATGACCTTATCAGTAAATCTGCGTTTAATACACATACAGCGGAAAATACTTTTGTAAAGTGACCCATTACACTGCAGAGCTTATCCATATATCTTTTTCAGAGCCAAAACAATGTTTTCACACAAATAGTGATTCTGGTAGCTAATATTTTAGATTAAGATATTTAAGTTTTAGAGCCCATGATATTTTTTTCTTTAACGTTAGAACCCTGGCTTTAATTTACTGATCAAAGTTTCCAATAAACTATCCATCACTTTATTCTCCTCCAACAAATCCCCTTGCTTCCTCTTACTCACTTAACTGCTCACAAGTTCTGGTTCCCAGTGACTGGGCCCTATACCCAGTCATCCACCTTTTCATCTAAAGTTTTGACAGAGGGTTATTCTACTTCTTTGGGATTAGAACTGGGAAGGAGTACTAATGAGAGCTTACCAGCCATAAAATAATAGGATCAACCAAACATATAAGGAATATCTTTAATGCGATGGGGACACAAAAACAAATACATATTAGACAATGAAAGAACCACAGAATAGAAACAACCACAGAAAGAATCACATCAACCACATGCCCAAAGTCATTCAGCTAACTCATTTGATAGGCTGATGGTAGAACGTTCAAGTTAAGGGTATTCAGATTGCAGTTATAGATGAAAAAGTAGAGTTTAGAGCTAAGTTTATGGGTTTGGGACTCAACACCTGGAAGGTAGGACACCAACATGATAATGGTGGTTACCACTGAGGAGGAGGTTGAAAGGGAACTTTCACTTTTTACTCAAGATGCTTCTATATATTTTTTTTAAAGATAAACATGTAATCATGTGTTACTTCTATAATTAAAAACCAAAAGAGGTGAAGCCAGAAGAGAAGACAAAATTTCACAGGGAGAGAATATAAAGGGAGAAAAGGCAAAGAACACTCCCAAATACGGATATAATTAGGGGGCAGAAGGAAGCAACAGCAGGAGAGGCAGGCAGATAGAGAACTAGCAGAGTACAACAACTCTGTGGGCAAGGGAGGGAAGTTTCAAAAAGGAACTGAACTGTCAACAGAACCAAAAAGGGAAAGGGGGAGAAAAATAAGATGGCAGAACAGAATTTAGATCTGAAAGAGGCTTCTTAAAAATCATAACCTTCTCCCTATATTTTGCCACTCAATCTTCGAGAAAATTGAGGCCCAGAAAGGTTAGGCTGCTAGCTAGATAGGTATTAGTAGCTAGAGGACACAGCAAAGGGAGACCACAACATGTTTATGGATAGCCTAGCGAATGGGTCCAGTGGAAAGAAAGAAAAGATACCAGAAGAAAAGGGGGGATAATTGGATACGTGCTACCTGGAATAGACAGGAAGAGATGGGACTGAAGACAGAAGGAAACAAAAATAATACAACTTTTCCTCTGAAGCGGGATAACTTGTTTCCTTTTTCATTTAGGTTGTTAGATTGGGAGGTCAGGGGACTCACTCAAAGTACTTGGGTTTCCCCAGAACTTCACCCTTGGCACCTTTCCCCTCTCAAACTATACACACACCCTAGACTCCATTTACCATCTTTACATGAAAGACTCCCAAATCTCTATTACACAGCCCAAACCCTCTCGTAAGCCCCAGACCTGGGGGAGATGAATCTCTACTTGGATATCTATAGGCATCCAAACTGAAATCTCCGTCTCCACAAGTCTACTCCTGCTCCAGTGCTCTTTGTCTCAGTGGAAGGCCCCACATGATGAATGATATTAGGCAAATTACTGAACATCACCTCTCATTATACCTTTGTAAGCAAGATGAAAAAAAAAATTCACTGGATGACAATAAAGTTAGAGTCACAGCTGTTAGAGCAGCCTTACTCAGTAAGTGTCCCTTAATGTCTTAATGGTAAGTTGCATGTCTTCAATTAGCCTCGTTCAGCTCTATGCCAAGTGTAGCATTCACTTGTAGACCACCTCCAATCATTCCTACCTCCTGGTGTCCATGCCTTTGCCTTGAGTGTGGGTGGACCTGTGAGTAGCTTCTAGCCAACAGAACACAGCAAGGATGATGGATGTCACTCCCATGATTATTATAATTCCTTCTTGCTGTGGTGACATAGAGACTTTATGGTTTGCTGGCCTTGAAGAAGTAAGCTGCTATGTTTTAAAGTGCCTTTGGAGACGGCCATGTAGCAGGGAACTACAGGTGGCCCCTAGGATCTGAGGGCCTCAATCCTACAACCAACTAAACAACTAAATTCTGCCAACAGCCATGTAGGCTTGGAAGAAAACCCCAAGGCCTCAGATGAGACTTGTGGTCCCAACCAACACATTGATTGCAGCCTGAGAGACTGAGCAAAGGACCCAGCCAAGCCATGACAGACTTGACCCACAGAAACTGTGAGATAATAAATGGGTATTGTTTTGAGCCACGAAGCTTGTGGTAATTTATTATGCAGCAATAGAAAACTAATACACCAAGCAATATTTTATTAATTACTTGGATAAAGATATTCATAAAATATGTATAATAATAATGCAAAAACTAACAAGACGAACAAGAAATAAAAATTTAACTACATTAATGTTTAAGTAAAAGCCTAGATAGAAAGGTTTTGTAAATAAAAATAATTAAAAAGAGAGAGAGAAAGAGACAGACAGAGACATACTTGGAGTAAGAAGTAGGCCTTGGGCTCATTACAAGCTCATAGTAAGATGTAGCTGCCAAAAACTCAATACTATTTGAGGCCATATTAATAAGTATAATGGACAAAACAAAAGGAGAGCAGTCATATTGTACCATATGAACTGGTCAAATCAAATCAATAACTATTTCCTGGGTGCTTCTATTTAAGGCATTAGGAACATGTATGTTCCTGTCCCTCAAGTGTTTTCCACTCTATCTGGGGAGCTAAACATTTCAATAAGTTAAACCATAATAAAGATTTTAAGAAGCAGCTTAAGACAATGATAGAAAAGATATTATACGGCGGGCATTAGAATTCATCTGGCAGTTAGTTAAAGGCAGTAACAGAAGCAGAAGTTCACAAGAGGGAGACAACACGTCATTATCAATATTATGATTACTGTTTTGCTGATATAATATAAAAGTGAGTGTATTCAACACTGGGATTCAATTTCACATTACTGAGCACAAGCTCTCAAATTTTGAAAAGATGGAGGTAAAAAAAACCATTCAGACAAGCTGTGCTATTTCACGGGCTTTTTAGTGACAGATAACACTACATTTTACAGATGAGTAAATATTGGCAAAGGAGGGTTAAATAATTTGTTGATTATAACCCAGTAAGTCAACTGTACTGAGAAGCAGATTTTCTCTTAGTCTAGAATGCTAATGAAAACTCACATTACCTTTCTACATTACAATGGCTACTTTTGGTTAACAATGTTTTCACTAAATAATTTGAAATCCTGAGTTGTCCTTTACTCTTCTTCTCCCTCCAAAGTTGACCGGTAATCAAGCTTTGTCATGTCTTCCTTTGTGATGGCTCTCACATTTATCCCTTCCTTTAATTCCCCCAAATTAACATCTTATATCCAGGCCCTCACACTGTTCTACCTGAATCTCTTTCAGCGATCTCCTAACTAATCTCTGCAATTCCAGTATCTCCTTCCCATCTGCCTTACATAGTTCTAACCATGACATTCTCTGCAAAAAGCCCTTCAATTGCCCCCCCCCGCCCCCATTGCTTGCAGAATGAAGTATGGATCTCTTAGTTTGTGAGCCAGAGTTGGATTCAAGTCCTGGCTCTACCACTTCCTGCTATGTGACTTAGAGCCTCGTTTTTCTCGTGTGTTAAACGAGGATAATACCAACTGCCTCATATGTCTTGGTTTTCCTGGATCAGTCTCTGTCTAGACCAATGCCATTTGATTAAAAGTGTCCTGGTTTTGACATTAAATAATTTGGTCAATAAAGGGTTGTTATGAGGATTTAATGAGACAATGCATATAATGCATATAACAGGCCTGGCACAACACTTTCTTTTCTCATTCTCTCAAATGTACCTTGTACTATGCTGCCTGAAATCATCTCTCTAACATCAACAACTATAGAAGAACCTACCCCATACTACCCGGTCTACCTCAGGTGCCACCTCCTCACCTTTGCCTAACTCCTATGGTATTCTAAACCTCTCTTATCATGTGTATCTAACACTAGCTTGGGTCACGGTTATTTCTACACGTTTTAACTCACGCAGAGATGAGCTGTGGGGAGGACGGTGTTTACTTCTGATTCCTCTTAGTCCCACTTGTGACACCTAGCAGTGTCTTTCACACAAAAGATACTCACTAAATTACTTAAATTTAGGAAGAATCCAGAATTTTGGCCACAAAATTCCATTTCACTTATCCATCGACTGTTTATTAAAGCCTTCTGCTTTCTTACTGCCTTGAGATCGTTTCACTTCCTCATTAGTACCACAGCAAGGTCACTAGAGCCAGACTGCCTTGGATCTAGGCTCTATCAGTTACCAGTTAAAAATGCATGTAACAGGACTTCCCTGGTGGCACAGTGGTTAAGAATCCGCCTGCCGAGGCAGGGGACACGGGTTCGAGCCCTGGTCCAGGAAGATCCCACATGCCGTGGAGCAACTAAGCCCATGCGCCACAACTACTGAGCCTGCGTTCTAGAGCCCATGAGCACAACTACTGAGCCCACGTGACACAACTTCTGAAGCCCACGCGCCTAGAGCCCATGCTCTGCAACAAGAGAAGCCACCGCAATGAGAAGCCCGCGCACCACAACGAAGAGTAGCCCCCACTCGCCACAACTATAGGAAGCCCATATGCAGCAACGAAGACCCAGTGCAGCCAAAAATAAATAAATAAAATAAATTTATTTTTAAAAATGTACGTAAGGCACTTGGAAGAAGCACACAGCAAGTACTGGATAAATGATAGCCGTTATTATTTGACCTCAGTCAAATCAGAACACTTTACTATGGAGTGAGGCCTCTCAGCAACAATTTCTACACAGGGCAGTCAACTTCTGGCTCTCAGCAGATACAAGGTCCAGCCCATTTGTCGCTCAGGACCTTCTCTGTCTTTCTAGGATTTCTGTTTCTTGTCCCAGTTTCCCCCTCCTTTATGCCTAGTCCAAGCTGGGGCTGTTTCTTACAGCTTCTCTGATCACCAGCAAAGACAAGAATCTTCCTGTCTGGTTCTCTAAGCATAACTTCCAGGTCCAGGTTCAGGTTCAGTCTAAAGCCACACTCCAGGCAACTCCTCATGCTCTATGGCTTCGCCAACCAGAAACATCTCTCAAAAGTTGCACTCTTTATGATTCCAGTCTTTCTACACCAATCTACAGCCTGAAATTGCTTAGCCTTTCTCACTCCAGCCTCTGCCACCTGCCCAATTACACATACAATTATACATCCTAGAGTAAAACATGTCTTGCTTCTTAACCCATTTTTAAGTCTTCTACCATCCATCACCTGGCTAAAATTCCAAATATTAGAGAACGAGGGTCAGTTTAGACTGGCTAGTGACTCGTCTCTACGTGCACACAATTGAGTGAAGGAAATATTCATTACACCAAACCAAGAGGACATTCAGCTAGAAATTCCATTTCCATCTTGTAGCTCAGGCAAAAGCCTTCTTTTGGTGAGGGGAGAGTGGGCTAAAATGAGCCTGAAGCGTTTGAGGATTTAATTTAATCAAAACTTTATTACGTAAATATAGTCAACTTAAATCTTCTCTGCTTCAAACTTAAGACTATACCTGCATTCCTCCTCAGGTCCTTAAGCAAAAAGCTCGAGAGATTGTAGCCTAGCATTCACTTACAATATTTAAACAAGTTGAACAAGAACAACTATTTATCCAGACACTGAGACACTTAATTGTTTAATTGTGGCCTAAAATACAATTACTATGCAACTTAGGTATTAAAATACCCACAGATCAAAACTAATGACATAATTAAAATGGCTTCATCAAAAAAAACAACCTAACGAAATCCTGATTTTTACCTAATTTTATCTCACTTTCTCAGCATTAAGCTTTAAACACAGCCACACCCACCCCACACCACCCCCCAAGCCTCCTGGTCATGATGATTCCCTGGTAGCTTTCCGAGGCCTTAGCTTTGCCCAAACTCTGCCTCTGGTGCTTCAGACCTGACCTTTCACCTCAACCACTATTACACCTTTTATTTCTTAGTATAATAGTGTCAAGAAAAGAATTGTGTGGAATACAGGTTTTATTTAAAGTTTATTATTTAAAGGCATTATAGCTTGTTGTAAACAAGTCAAGCAGTATAGAAAAGTGTCAAGTGAACATGAAAAAACCCTAGCCATCCCTAATCCACAAGTAACAACTGATAATTGTTTCATGTGCATCATTCCAGAAAATGTCTATGCATATGTAAGTATACATATTTACAAAGTTAGATCTATCTATCCTATAACTCTCCCCTTCTTTTTGCTGTACAGATGGGATCATACAATACCATTCTGCACCTTTCTTTTCCCACTTAAAATGTACCTGGGACATCATTCTCTGTCATTATATAGAGAGCTACCTTACTCTTTTTAATGAAATACATGCCATAGTGCGTATACACCGTTATTAATATTACCAGTCTCTCATGATGGACATCATGATTATCGACAGTGAAAAAATGGCAACAACGAGGCAACTAACATCCTTGTAACATATACTTTTGTGCAGTTCCTTTTTAGACTATTCACCTGGACAAAAGGTGAATTTTACATTTTGATAAGGACTTCCAAGCTGCCCTCCAATGGGCTCTAACAATTTATACTCCCACCAACACTGCACAGAGGGTGGGCTTTTTAAAATCAATCACCTGGTCTGAAGTTCCTGCAGCTCAAATAGGGAACTAAATATTTAACACAAAAATAGCAGCACACTGATGATTTTTTTACATCTTTTACTTTATTTAACACAGTCTAGAAAACCAGGTACCATGGCTGGTGGCAGTCACACCTTGCTCTGATTAGCCTGATTAGCCTTGCCCCATCCAAATGCAAATTCAGAGGGTACTATTCCTCACAATTCATCCAGCTCTTCAATAACGAATTCTTTAGGCTCTTTAGGCGCAGAGATTTCATTGAGTGAATTCAGCATAGAAGGGAAACCTATACTGCTCCTGGCAACACAATTATCTCTAACACCAGAAGTACTACATAATGGTGTGATATAAGGTGGTTTCCACTCACCCATAATTAGTTAAAGGCATTGGCAATGGAGGCACACTTTGAATATCTAAGAAATAAGTACATTAGCGTATTCATGGCATGGGATGATCTGGCTGGGAGATTTTGCTAGTTTAACAATTTGGGTTTTTTTCCCCCAGTGGTAGTGAACATCTGTAAGCATCACTGCACAGAATCTAGTGAATCGCATCTAGAATAACACTTGTTTAACATTTTACATTTTGCAAAGCACTTTAGCATATCTTACCTTCTTTCATCTTCATGGCAATCGTGGCAGGAAGGCCAGGCAAGTATTACTCATTAAACAAAGACTCAATGAACCCATAGTATGTGGCAGGCACTCTCTGCTGGACAGCTGGTATGCAAAGGTGAATGAGACACTACCCTCTCCTTCACTGATACCCTGCCCTGTCCAATCTATCTGCAAAGCCTCTACACTGCACTTAAGATACTTCGTTACATGGCCTACAAAACCCTGTGTACCAGCCCCTGCCCACCCTTCCAATTTCTTTCTTTCTTTCTTTCTTTTCCTTTGGCTGTGCCACGCAGCTTGCAAGATCTTAGTTCCCTGACCAGGGATCAAACCTGTGCTCCCTGCAGTGGAATCGTGGAGTCTTAACCACTGGACCACCAAGGAAGTCCCCACTCTTCCAATTTCATCCCATGCCCCTTTATATCTCCTTCGCTATGGTACAGCCCCCCTGGGCCATGCTAGGGAAGAATTCAGGTTCCTTCCACCTCAGGGATTTCCACTTTGTTTCCTCTGCCTGGGATGCTCTTCCCCCAACTCTTCACCTGGATAACTCCTGCTTATCTTTCAGTCTCAGCCGAACTTGTCACTTCTTCCCAGACCCTCCCTCCCAATAAATTATGTCTCATTTATTATTCTTTTCCAGAGGACATTATAGCACTCATGACACTTCACAATGAAATATTTGTGTATTTATTTGTTTGCATTCCAACTCCCCCATATGACTGTAAGACTTAGGAGGACAAGAATCATGACTTTTGGGGCCACTACTATACCCCCAGCACCCACCTAACGCAGTGCCTGGCACATGGCAGACGCAAAAACAAAAGTACTAAACAAAAATAGTCAATGCCTTCAAGGGATATACGGTATAGTGGGGAAACACACAAAGAGAGGAAAGGCGGATTTTACCAGAGGATGGGCAAGGTTTCAGGAAAGGCTATAGAGAAGAGATGTCCTCTGAGCTGATGGCTGAAAGATAAGTAGACGTTTGCCAGGAATGTGACCTACTGAAATGCTCTAAGGCCACCAAAGGTGGACTGCACGTGGGGAAGAGAAAGGACCATGTGATGCCACACAGAATTTTGGCTTTGATGTCTGGGTAGATGGTAGTTCAATTAATACAGCGAATGTAAGAAGAAGAGGTTCTACTATTATTATTTATTACCAGGGTCCAGAACCCAAGGAAAACAAGCCCTTGGCAGAGTTGGGCATTTGGATGGTGGTCATTCCCCTGCCAACCTGCTTCTCATCACTCTCAAGCTAAACAGGAAAGATCATGATTTCAACCTGGGAATATTCAGTGCTTAGTCATAGGTGGCCAGACGGCAGGCCAGGCCAAGGAAAGTCAGTGGAAGGACCACTGACCTTAGTACAGACAGGGCCAGGGGGTTCCTATACATCTGAACACTTTTTATGGCCAGGAGATGTCAATGATGTAATTTAGTGTGCTTATCTTTTTGTGTGGGGGCCAGAAGAAGAAAAGAAGAGGTGGGGAAAAAAGGAAAAAAAAAATTTTCAGTGCCCAGAATATCTCACACGCCTGATAACATCTATTTCATTGCCACTAGATCGTCCCTGTCTCGGATTTATTTCTATGTTGCAATTTCTGTGATGCTCTTCATGGAAGTAGTCAGGGCAGAAATCCTAAATAAACACAGTAAAATGCTACCTCACCCCTGAATGGTATTGGGTTGAAAAGCATGAAAATATGTCATTACTAAGGGGGTTACCTCATCCTATTAACTCCTCAACAGCTTCTCTGGTCTGACCACAGGGCTATAAATACCTGCGTGTTAACAGAAGGTAGGAAGAAGAAGAATCTGGCATTTGTTGCCACCCGTAGTGAAACTTTCTAGACCCCCCCTCCCCCTGCCCCGCCACACAGAGAACAGCGTTACATGAAACAGGAAGCTTTGAATCATAATTCTGGTTAAAACCTACGGAACCTATAGTTTATTTCAAAAATGCTAACAGAGGCACAGGAAAAAGAAAAACACATCCTGGAAATCTCAATGACGAAACAATGCTTTGGGGGAAAAAACCCTAAACTTTCCAAAGCAGCAATAAAGTAGGAAAAGCAATAGTAGGGAAAGACTAACACTTAGCAGAAAATTATAAAATAGCCAAGCCTGGGGGAATGGGGGCAGTGTAATGCAGTAGGGCTAACAGACTGGCATTCCCATGTGACAGCTGTATGATCCAGAATGAGTCTCCCTGGGCCTCAGTTTCTTCCTTTGCAAGATGAGACACTGGAAACAGATCACCTCAAAAGATACTTTCCAGTTGAAAGATGAAAACTCTAATTCAAAAAGATACATGCACCCCAACGTTCACAGCAGCACTATTTACAATAGCCAAGACACGCAAGTAACCTAAGTGTGCATCAACAGATGCATGGATAAAGAAATACACACACACACACGAATATTACTCAGCCATAAAAAAGAATAAAATAAAGTCATTTGCAGCAACATGGATGGACCTAGAGATTATCATACTAAGTGAAGTAAGTCAAAGACAAATATTATATCACTTATTTGTGGAATCTAAAAAATAATACAAATCAACTTATTTACAAAACAGACTCACAGACACAGAAAACAAACTTATGGTTACCAAACGGGGGGGCGGGGGAATAAATTAGGAGTATGGGATTAATAGATATATGCTACATATATAAAATAGATAAACAATAAGGATTTATCGTATGGTGCAGGGAACTCTATTCAATATCTTATAATAACCTATAATGGAAAAGAATCTAAAGCTGTATACCTGAAACTAACACAATACTGTAAATCCACTATAGTTAAATGAAAAATAAAATAAAATGGGGGGAGGCTTCCCTGGTGGTGCAGTGGTTAAGAATCCGCCTGCCAATGCAGGGGACACAGGTTCGAGCCCTGGCCCGGAAAGATCCCACATGCCGCGGAGCAACTAAGCCCGTGTGCCGCAACTACCGAGCCTGCACTCTAAAGCCTGCATGCCACAGCTACTGAGCCCACGTGCCACAACTACTGAAGCCTGCGAATCTAGAGCCCATGCTCTGCAATAAGAGAAGCCACTGCAATGGAAGCCCGCGCACCGCAACGAAGAGTAGCCCCCCGCTCACCGCAACCAGAGAAAGCCCACGTGCAGCAACGAAGACCCAACACAACCAAAAATAAAAACAAATAAAATAAACTAATTTAAAAAAATAAAATAAAATAAAATGTGGGGGAACTCTTCATTATAAATGAATTCTAGCTTAAAAAAAAAACAGAGGGATGATAAAATTAGAAAAATTATCATTTTTCAACAATTCAGGTAAAGATCGCCAATTAATGCTAAAACTACTGGATGAATGATTTGGGAAACAGGATATTCACAAGGTCTTAAAGTACCATACCATAGATTTTTTTTATTAATTATCTATGAAAAACAGAACCTCAGCAATGAAGAGATATGGCAGACACCTCCTTAATAAGTGATTACCTTAGCATCACCAATAATGGTATAAACTGACATTACATGTCTTCAACCAAAATGTAATGCAGTGGGACACACACAACATCATCTATGTAATTTTCTTGCCAAAAGCACAGAACTGGAATCTAATCTCAAGAAAACAATCACACAAAGCCAGACTGAGGAATGTTTTACATGACAACTGTCCTGGACTCTTCAAAACTGTCAATGTATTGAAACAAACAAAGGAAAAGGAACAGGGGATTAAAGGGACAGATAATCAAATACTTCCTCCTTGATTGGATACTAAATGCCCCCCTCAAGAAATGCTATAAAAGATATTTTAGGATAAATGAGAAAAATGTAATTATAGGCTATAAATTAGATAAAATTATTGTATAGATGATAATTCCCTGAGTGTGAACACTATTATTCTTGTGTAGGAGAAAGTCCTTGTTCCCCTGTTCTTTTTTTAATTAAAATTTTATACTGAGGTAAAAACTTTATTTGTAGATTCACATGCAATTGTAAATAGCACAGAGTAAGGCCATATACCCCTTGAAGTATGATTATTATTAACCCCATTCTACAGATGAAGAGGGTGAGGCCCAGAGATGAAATAACTTGCCCATAGCTATCAGTGACACAGCCAGGATACAAACCCAGGGAGTCTGTCTCCAGAGACTACACTTGACCCCAGAGGAGACAATTGAGGCTTTTGGAGCTTAGGGAACTCTGGCTACCAACTGGCAGAGCTGGGTTCAGATCCAGGTGTATCGGATTCCAAGGCCCATGTTCCTTCCACACTGTATGCTTGGGAAGGAATGACTGGCTCTTACAGAAAAAATTTCTGAAAGACTGGTTTTAGTTACCCCGTATTCAACGTTTTCCATCATAATCCTTCTCCCCCGCTCCCATTCTGCCCCACTGAGGAGTTGTGGAAGGGCAATAATGCAGAGAGACAAAGAAGTCATTTCTTGTACCTGCCGGAGATGAGACACACAGATACTAACGTTTTGATCAACAGAACAGAACCAGATGGCTTTTCCTAGGTGATGGTGGTCCAACTATCAAGCCACACAGCCATCTAGATTTCACACTGAAGTTCTGTTATCAACTCACTGACTGCTTTGTGATGCTCCCCTTGGCCCCCAAGTGTTAGCTAAATCACCAGAGTGTTTACAAATACACTGTGATGTGCTTAAAAAAAAAAACTGCAAAGTTGAAACTTACCTCCTTTGGATCTGAAGCCAACAGAACAGTTTCTCATTGCAACTGTTTTATTTTCACCCTTACCCTGACATATTTTGCCACTTCACCTTATTATGTAACTCCCACACTAAATTAAGTGTAATTTCTCCATTTTTGTACACTTTCCCTGTCCCCAATCTCACTCTCAAAAGAGTTTTTGGAGTCAATAGGAGAGACAGCCAAAAATTACAAGAGTACTTGAGGAAGTATTAGTAGCAAAAAACTGCTCTAACCAAACCCTCAGGAGTTTGGTTGGTTTTTTTTTTTCTTTAATTTGGAGGTAGAGGGGGCACAGAGAGGCTGAAACAGTTGTCCAGAAGCCCACACAATTCACTCCTTGTTGGAGGCACTGCTATTTTATACCTCACTTCCAAATTATTAAAAGTAATACATATTTATTACATAAAATTTGGAAAGTAAAAATAAAAGGGAAAAAATATAAATGCATCCTACTACCTGGGGATAGCCATGTCAACAACTTTGGATAATTCCCATCTATTCTGTATTTATTGTCACATTCATAGGTATTTTTTTTTGAAATATATTAGATTTGGTTTTTACTGCAGAGCACACATATCAGGGCAAAGTGCTACACACACAACTACAAATCATTTTTGGGAAAAAAAGCTATAAAAAAATAAAACTGCAACTGCTTTAGTTACGCAGTCCCAACTTGAGAAATCCACACTGGCAAAGGTGGATATACACATTCATAGGTATATACGTAACATGTAAAGACAGAGATATACACAAACCTCCACTTAAATTGAAGACAGAAAAGGAATAATCCCATACTCTTCCATTATGTCCTGAAGATTTTCCTCAGCATTGGTCTTGATTTTTAATCTGTGGACCTTCCATAATTTACTAACATTCCCCTACTATGGAAATTGTCTTCAGTTTTTCAGCATTTATAAATACCTTAGTATATAAAGCTGTGTACATATATCTGATATTTCCTTCAGAAATTATACCTTTAAAAATTAACAAGGAACCCATGTTATATACAGAAAAAATGGAAGATACAAAAAAGTAAAAATAAAGTCAACCGTAATTTCTTTTTGAAATATTTGTGTGACTATCCCCTTAGACTTTTCTTTGTACGAAACATACATGGACACAACACATATATTAATATGGGACCATACTATTAGTAAGAAAAAGTAACAGTTACTAATAATAGTTATCATGTATTAAGTACTTAGCACATGCCAGGTACCGTGATTTTCTGATTTAATCCTTTCAACCGCACTATATATTAGCTCAGCAGTTCCCTAACTTGTCTGCACATTGGAATCACCAGGGGCTTCAAAATTCCCAGAGTGCTGCATCTCATTCCCAGAGATTCAGATTTAATCGGCCTGTGTGAGGCCTGGGCTTGGGTGGGCTTAAAAGATCCCCAGGTGATCCTAATGGACATACAAGTTGAGAACTGTTAGGTTCGCTGCTATTTTATCCCTCTTTTAACAGATGTGGAAGTTTGAGGAACACTAAGGTAAGTAACTTCCCAAAACCACGAAGCTCATAAAGCTGGGATTTCCATCCAGCTCTTAAGCCCAGAGGCCACACTGTTAACTACTGATAATTTGGGATGTGCTTCCCAACCCCACCATTTAACACCATATCATGAACCTATTTCTATGTTAATAAGTATAATAACTCCACAGTATCATCATTTTTAGTAACTATAGTATTGCATTGTATGAATGCATCAGAATGCAAGTGTTATCAATTTTCCCTAGTATAGAAAATGCTGCAATCGATATCCTTATTGATACGTCTTTGTGCACATCCTTCATTATTTCCTTAGGATGAGTTCCAAGAAAAGGAATTGCAGGGTGAAAAGGTAAACACGGTTTTTAAAGCTTTTGATGAATATTGCCAAATTGACATTCCCACCAGAAGTGTATGCAAATGCCTGCTCCCTCGTGTCCTTGCCAAAGCTGCGTTTTGTCATTCCTTTTTAATCACTGCAAATTATATTGGAGAAAAGAGTAGAATGCCATTTTAATTCCCCCTTTCTTTGACTACTACTGAGATAGAACATTTTTTCATGTTTATTGGCCATTTGGATTTCTGCGTATGTATTTTCCTACTCCCATGCTTTGCACATTTTTTCTACTAAAATGCTTGTATTTTTCTCATTGAGCTGTTAAGTCTTTATATATTAAGGATAATGAGTCTTTTTGCAACTGTTTCCAGTCTTCTCATTAACTTTATGGTTTTGTGCAGAAATTTTAAATGTTCACACAGTTAAAACTTCATTATTCTACCTTTCATATTATGCATACAAAGACCTACCCTATCCCAAGATTATATGAGTATTCTGTATTTTTTCAGTTTCTTTATAATTTCTTTTTTTAACTTTTAATTCTTTAATGCAGCAGTTCCCAAACAGGATTACACATCAGAATTGCTTACAGCACTTCTTTAAATGCTCAGGTCTTAAGACTGAATCACAATTGGGGGGGATGAGAATTGAGCAGGATTTTTTTTTTTAACATCTTTATTGGAGTATAATTGCTTTATAATGGTGTGTTAGTTTCTGCTTTATAACAAAGTGAATCAGCTATACGTATACATATATCCCCATATCTCCTCCCTCTTGCGTCTCCCTCCCACCCTCCCTATCCCACCCCCCCTATCCCACCCCTCTAGGTGGTCACAAAGCACCTAGCTGATCTCCCTGTGCTATGCGGCTGCTTCCCACTAGCTATCTATTTTACATTTGGTAGTATTTATAAGTCCATGCCACTCTCTCACTTCGTCCCAGCTTACCCTTCCCCCTCCCCGTGTCCTCAAGTCCATTCTCTACGTCTGTGTCTTTATTCCTGTCCTGCCCCTAGGTTCTTCAGAACCATATATATATATATATATATATATTTAGATTCCATATATATGTGTTAGCATAAGGTATTTATTTTTCTCTTTCTGACTTACTTCACTGTATGACAGACTCTAGGTCCATCCCCCTCACTACAAATAACTCAATTTCGTTTCTTTTTATGGCTGAGTAATATTCCATTGTATATATGTGCCACATCTTCTTTATCCATTCATCTGTTGATGGACACTTAGGTTGCTTCCATGTCCTGGCTATTGTAAATAGAGCTGAACAGGAATATTTTTAAAAGGCAATTCCGATGCACCAGCCTCCTTTATTAAGAAACCCTATTTTAATCCTTCAAAGTTTACGTTGGTGTCATTTTTCCAAGTTACTTCAGCACATTTGTTAAATAAAGCATTTCATAAGCTTGAAATGCTACTTTTATCCTCGTTGGTAAGTTCCGTGAGAGCAGAGCCCACACCTGTTTTTACTGACCACTGCATCTCTAGAGCTCAGCATAGTGCCTGGTGCACAATTGGTGCTTGATGTTAATTGAATAAATAAAAGACACCTGACAACACAAGTCTCCACTCTCATCCCGCCCTAAACTGGCTAGTATTCTCTTCAATATTTCCTTGACCATTAGACCAATGAAACTGATGTTATTAATGATGACCCTGAGTTATCAAAGATATTAAATTATGCTCAGTACACTCTGTTTAAAGTGGCGAGGAAACGTCTTAGAGGACTCCATCAAACGAAGTCAAAAATAATAATGTTAGCCATGTTTAAGAGGCATGGGAATTCGGATCCAATTATCCATGAAGGAACTAGACAGGACTGACCCAAGAGACTAACGACACTTGGTTTCCTCTAGCTTTTAGAGTTCCTCTACTAGATCCAGAGATTGACTCAGAGCTCCCTTGAGCTGGGGACAGACCCACACATTCTCTCTTCCACGAGTCCATGGAAAGAAAATTGGAATAGGGAATCAGGAGACCTGGGTTTTAGTCCTATCACTACTATTAACCTGTTTGACCGTGGGTATGTCACTTAACCTCTAGGGGTTTGGCTAGATGTTTTCTAAGGATCTCTTCATATCTAAACCTCTACATAAAGACCCAAACAGACTACTACAGGGCAGGCCTTCCAAGGACAACCTGAAATTCCCTCCACAGAACAGGGTGCCAGGCCCACTCCAGGCTATAGCAAATAATAATGATAGCAGTAGAAGTAGTAGTAGTAGTAATAGTAATGGGAGTAGTAGTAACAATAACAGCTATTGCTAAGTTTTACTAAGCACTTATATGATAGACAATATTCTAAATGTCTTACTCCGCATAATAATGGCACACATTTATATGACACTTACTATGTTCCAAGTGTTTTGTTTAATATTAACTAATCATCACAACAGCCTTATAAGGTGAGTTCTATTGTTATCCCCATTTTACAAAAGAGAAAACTGAGACACAGAGAGATTAAGGGACTTGCCCAAGGTCTCACAGCTACCAAGTGACAGAACCAACGGAGTTGAACCTAGACCCATACTTTTAACTACGCTACCATACCGCCACCCAAACTATCATTGTACTATGCTTGTCACTTCAGAGGTTGCAGAAAACAAGGAATGATTGCAGTTACTTCTGTGGAATACTCCCCTCTTCACTAATGCTAGAAAAATTGTTTTCCTCCAATGTAATCTTAAGCAGATCGGATTTCAGGGCCTGAGATAGCAAAATATATTACTTATTAAGAAATTATGACATTTTTATTAAGAATTGTTATCCATTAAAATGTTTTTATTATAAATCATTAACTACTGATGACATTTCCATTAAACAGAGAGAAAACACACAAGCTCTTTATGCATCATTAGGAACAAAACTTTAGCTCCCCACTTACACAAACTCTAATTCTATACTTTCAGGACTGTCTTTTAAACATTGACCTGACAGCTCACAGGTGTCTCAAACAAAACAGGCCAAGCCAAACGCGGCACACTAACTTCCCACAGTCCCCATGCCCCTCTCACTACCTCCCACGTTCCCCATCTCAGTGAATGGCACCACCGGCCCCAGGCACCCAAACTGGCTGTCAACCCAGGCTCGGTTCCTCCCCGCATCTAGTCACAGGACGTTTCTAGAATTCATCCCATTCTCTCTATCCTTGCTGCCCCTGCTTCTGCTCAGACCCTCACCATCTCTTCCCTAAACCACTATACCAGAAACCTCCCAACTGCCTCTTGGCTTTCATTCTCTCCGGCTCCAACCCCACCTCAACATTGCTGCCAAAGTAATCTTTCTAAAACAAAATCTGATTATGTTACTTCCCTGTTTAGAATCTTTGTCTTCGGGATAAAGTGTAAAATCCTTCCTAGGACATACAAGGTTCTTTGTTATCCAGCCTCCGACTACCTTCCCTGCTTCATCTGAGGTCGTGGCCCACACATCTCACACGAGGCCAACAGAGCAACTTGGAAGTTCCCAAACAGTGCTTCTCTGTCTGCCCAGAATGCAATTCTCTCAGTTGCCCATCTGGCAAACTCCCACTCATTTTTTTTTAGCCCAGCTCAAAACTCACAGCTCATCATGCTTTTCTCTGGACGTCCATCGCATTTTGCATCTCTCCCTATTATAACACTTATTCAACCTGACACAATTATTAGTTTGCATGTTTGTCTCCCCCATAAGACGAGGAACCCTCTAGGGTTCTGCATCTTACTCGTCTCTGTATTCTACTTGTTGAATGAAAGAATGCCTCAGGATTTAAACAAGAATATTCAAACTCCTCCTGATAAATGCCCATTGTGTGAGTCAAAGCAGGGATACAGGCCGAATCTCACGTCAAAAAGTATCTTTAAATTGACAACACTCACACATCAAAAATTCTTGTTACGGCTGTAACCAACAGGAGACAGTTTTAAAAGATACATTAGACCACCAACAAACCTACCTACTGAATATTTATGGACATTCAAGCTCCTTTCATTCTACTGCATATAAGTGGCCCTTAACCTTTTGTGGGTCACAAACCAATTTGGGTAGTGTTTGTCCACCATTTCTTAAACCCATATTCCCTTTTGATAAACATAAAAATCCCACACACCCCTGGAGATTCTGATACTCTCCCAAAGGGCACCATCCCCAACCCCACCAAAAAAAAAAAAAAGGAACTTTATATGTGGTAAGAATTCACAGGTTCACAAGAGATATAGTCTATCAGGCAAGACATCACTGAGCTTTGCTCTCAAGTCATTCCATAATATTAAAACAGGCATTTCCCTTCTATCACCAAATATAATCATTATAATGCTAAATATGCTTTAAAGTCTCTACTGGGAAGAGGAAGTCAAGGAGGTGCTGACATCTGTCTCCCCCACCTTTGAAAACCTTATGATAGAAATTTGCCGGAAACAAATAAAAAACAGAAATATGAAAAAATATCCTCCATCTCCTCACCTATAACCCCCACAAGCACATGTTCAAATGAAGGGAGTTCTTTGAAAATGATCCTGGCACTACATTTTCCCGCTACTCCTACCCCCCCACACACACACCCCTCCACCTCTACTTTAAAATAATCCGAACTTCCAGGTATCGGTAACTCCTTTTAAACCAATATGCTTTGTCCTGGCGAAGACAAAGGGTTAAATTAAAGAAACAGCTGCCTGGCTGCCTGCCACTGGCTTGGAGGGTTGGGTTGGGATAGAGAATGAAGGAGGAAAAACCAGTTGGAGGCATAAGTGCTAACATCTTACCCTGCCACATGGCCATCTTGATCCTATTCTCTCCCACGCTGGGGTCACAGGCTCAGAGTTTCCCGGACCCCCCAGTTTTGTAGGGAGACTCCACTGGGATGTAGATGGAACAGCAGCTGTGTCGTCTCGTTTTCTGCAAGATGCTCAAGCCCAGAACCTGAAAATGTCAACAGGAAAACAAATACCTAAATGAAAAACATTCAAATCCTTGAAAATCATCTCCTGTCCCTCTCTGGACCTCTCTTTCAAAGATAAGCAGACATGGACAGTGTTAAGTTTCCACCTAAGCAACAAGGTATCACTGAAAAAAGAATGCAGAGATCTAGAGTCAGTTAATATTGCCCTTGAGTGCTGTCCAATTCTGCATGAATCACTGGATCTTCAGTAAGTGGGTTTCAGAATCTCAAAGGATGGGTGGTTGGATGAGATAACCATTAAGTGTCTCTCCTATCTCAAAGTTCCACACTTTGGGGAATGAAGAACAGCATAATATCCGATGCCCTCCCCACCCCACCCCCAAAACACCCAACTCTACAACAAAAAATTTGTAGAAAGGAGAGGAAATTTTGTCGCTAAAAGTTTTAAAACAAATCTCGTATAGGAAAAGAAAAGAAGGCATAATAAAAACTGAAGAGCGATGCCCTCGAGGTCGTGGTGCTTCCTCTCCGCTTCATTATATTTTCCCACATTTTGCCAATGTCCTGTAGAGAGCATAGACTGCTTTTAAAATCAGGAAAGAAAAGAACCAAAGGAAAAGAAAAATGTAAAAAAAGAATGCTAATTTAAGTAAAACCAAATTAATTCAGATAATTCCTATTTTTAAAATGTCAAATTCAGTCTTAGGACAGTACTACTTGGAAGGATATGAAAGGTGCTAGGAATGGGAGAAAAAAATGAAAGGTCTGACTACTTCGTTTGATTCAGAAGGTGAATATATTAAACGCTTTGCTTGTCCATTTAAACAAGTTCTTCATTAAGTCTTCCTTATGTAGCATACAAGCCAATCTGCTTTTTCTAAGAAAAAGTCCTCACCTTTTTGACCTGGGGAACTTCAAAGCAGATTGCTATTTACATAGCTTTCATACAAGCAACACCTCCACCCCTTAAGTGAAAACGCTAACGTATACATACTGAAGACTAATACGAACTTGAGAGCCATCATTTTGGCCTTTTTTAAATACCTTTTTTTAAAGGACTAAAGTGTGAATGTGTACACTAATCCCAAAAAGCCGACAGAGAAAAGACAACGCTTTGGATAAGGAAAGGCTTGCAAAGTCCAAGAAAACTAGGAACTCACAAAGTCCCAGGATGAATTCACCAGGAAAAAGCGCTCCGATGACTTATCTGGAACCTAGGACAGTTTGTTTTGGTTTGCCTTTTTTTTCCCTCTTATTTAGTGCGCAGTTAAATAGTACTGATCCGCGCCTCGTGGGACCAGGAGAATTTAACATCTCCTTAGTCAAACCCGGGTAGTTGCCAATAAATGTATGAAGCGTTCGTAAAGCAGATTCTTACTGGCTTTTTGTACTCCACACTTCTGGATTTCCCTCACTTATTCGGGGTAGCTTACACTGACGTTATCACACGGGCACACGTACAACTTCACTCGGCACTCCTGGAAACTGATTTGCTCTGAAATATTAATAAAGTACACGCGCATCAATGTAAAGGTAAAGTTTTCCCTTTGGGGTGGGTGAAGGCGCTCAAGCGCAAGCCTGTAAAGTCTAGAGAGAACCAGCTGCTCCCCGCGTTAAGTGCGAAAAGGAAAACGCAGCAACTACTTTTCCGAGAGTCTGGACTCGGCTTCGCTACGACCCACACAAACCTGCCAGTCCAGAGCAGGATGGATAAGAACGGGGCCTCGACAGGGCTTTACCAGCCAAAGCCACCCTGCCCCAGTCTTGGAAAGGGGACGCCTGCAGCTAACCTCCCCCATTCAAAAGCGGGGCGGGCTTGGCGCGGCTCCGCGAGGAAACTTCGCTGGGACAGCGCAGGGACCCTGGCTCGGAGAACAGGGCTGGGCTCCCTGGAAGATGCCGCCCTGCACTGGCTAGAACTGGCCGGTCTAACTCCTCCGAGTGCCAAGCGGCAGCGGCCAGGCACGGGGAACCCCCATCTCCCGGGGACGGAGCCAGCGGGGAAGCGCTTCCCCTGTGTCGCTGAGCCCAAGGGGGTGCTCGGGGGTGGGCCGGGGGCCAGCGGCCCGCCAAGGACCTGCTGGGGTAGGGACAGTCCATTTGTCTTTACCTGTCGCCGAGGTCCAGAGCGGCAGAGCCCGTGCCCGCCGCCGGCGGGCCGAGCGCTCAGTCGGCTCTGGCGTCCGGGACACTAAGTTGAGCTAGCGCCCCACGTAGCCTGCAGAGCTTCATTCACAGCCCAGCCGGGAGGAGGGGGAGCGGAGCGGGCGCGCGGCTCATGTGACAGACGCCTCGCAAGGATCGGCCAAGCACGGCCGCCGCCTGCGCGTGCGCGCCCCGTCCAGCCCTCTCCCCACACCTCTGCCGAGGCGCGGAGGAGGTGATGCCCGCCCAGGAGGCAGCAGGGCGGGGAGAGCCGCGGAGAAGGCGGTGCTCAGAGGAGTTTCCGCGCGCGCAGCCGCAATAGGTCGGCCCTGCTCGCTGCCATATTTAATGAGGACTGGGCGGGTCCTAACCCAGTGCTGGGCGTGTCAATTGCTTTTGAAAAAAGAAATGCTCCTTTATGTTTCACTCTTTCGAGCCTACGGTATGGTTTTTTGGTTTTGTTCTTAAAACGAAACTGTTTATCCTGAGCTTCTGGCCCACAGAATAGTTAGTGGTAGAAATCTAATACTAATTACATTAGCTCACGTATTTTGAGCCTCTAATTATATGCCGGGCACTGTTCTAAGCCCTTTATTTTTTTCATCTCATTTAACGTGCACAATAACCCCACTGGGGTACGTACTATTATTTCTCCATTTTTTTTTTTTTTTGGCTGCGCTGGGTCTTCGTTGCTGCGCGCGGGCTTTCTCTAGTTGCGGCGAGCGGGGGCTACTCTGTTGCAGTGCGCGGGCTTCTCATTGCGGTGGCTTCTGTTGTTTTGGAGCACTGGCTCTAGGCACGCGGGCTTCAGTAGTTGTGGCTCGCGGGCTCTAGGGCGCAGGCTCAGTACTTGTGGCGCACGGGCTTAGTTGGTCCGCGGCATATGGGGTCTTCCTGGACCAGGGCTCGAGCCACTGTCCCCTGCGTTGGCAGGCAGGTTCTTAACCACTGCGCTACCAGGGAAGCCCTCTCCACTTTTATTCATAAGAAAACAGAGGCACAGAAAGGTTGTCCGAGCTCACATAATAGTGGTAGTATGAATAGTGATCAAATATAGTGATGCTTGTAACAGCCAACTCGATCCTCATAGTAACACTGGAAAATCTACACTGCGGTTTTTGGTATTGTCTCCATTTTAATAATTACAAAACAGAGGGTCAGGAAAGCAAAAATTACGGGACTGGTAAGGGGTAGAACTGGGATTCCAACCTAGGTCTACCTGACTCCAAAGCCCTTTGCCCTAGGTTTGGAAGAAACAGCCCCTCATTTTACAAAAGAGAAAACAGGCCCTTGGGGTTTGTTGACCTACTTAACATGATCCAGCTAATTATTTACTGGCAGAACTGAGACTAGAATTTATATAATCAATCCAGGTAATCTAAGTAGAACCCCAGTACGCTAATTCAGAGTCCACTGTAGTGAACAATTTTGAACGCCTGCTTTGGGCAAGCTAAGTGGTGTGGGATACAAAACCTGTATCCTAGACCAGTCAGCACTAGGCCACCAAGGACAAATCTATAATCAAAACAGTCCAGCTTTTGGACCTATTGCAACAAGGGAGACGGCACACCAGAGAAACCATGGGGCGTCTTACCAAACAAAGAAAAAGTCATTATGGTGTTGGGGGAAGGGTGGAGTTTAAATGAATTTTAAACGAAGCATTGCTTTAGTAAGCTCAAAGCAGGGCTGTGTGAAGGGGTCAACATCAGGTCTGGACTTCGAAGTGAACCCAGAGTCCTGTTTCCTTGGGAACCACAAAGTAAAGATAGATGTGGAATGTTGTGTCCAGATACCCCTTATCTGAAGCTCTGCACCTGGATTGGAAATTGAGGCTGCTTCTCTGAATCCAAGAAACGTATGTACTCCAGACAAATGTGGGATGTTTTATTCTCACTGATATGATTTCAAGCAGCAAAGTTCCTGATAGTCTATGATTGTAGAAAACAAAGTTTCTCAGTGAGTAAAAAACATGGTGGTCACTCAGATAAGGCGACTGTTATCCTCTTACAGCTGCAGCGTGTCTTTGGGAGAAATATTGTTCCCCATTAAATTTACAGCTGGTTTTGTCTGTGTCTGTTATTCCAGCCTGATGAAAGGCCAGATTTTTGCTTTCTCAGTCCAAGCTAATTTTTACTTTCTCACCACAGAACATTTAGTCTCTGCCTTCAGGCACTGGCAGTATATAGGTGGGTGGGTGCATGGGTGGGGGATAGCCACAAGCGACTAGAAAGAATCAGGGCAGGTTGTGCTGAGTCCTCTGATGATGGTAAATGCAAGTGGAGGTAACACCTTGTACAAAGGTGTGCAGGCAGGAAATCACATATGAGGACCTATGAGTAGTCCTCTATGGTTGAAGCTTAGGGTAAAGAAGTGTACGGAAGTGGTAGGCGATGTAACCAGAAGGTAAATTGAGGCCCAGTTTTGGAGAATCCTGAATGTTGGACTGAGATTTGTACTTAATTCAGAAAGTGATTGAAAAAGAAGGTTTTTGAGCAAGGTAATCCCTTTATTGGGATGCTTCTTTTTTTGTAGTTGAGGTATAATTGACATATAACATTATATTAGTTTCAGGTGTGCTGACTCGCTATGATTACCACAATAAGTCTAGTTAATATCTGTCACTCTTCTTTAAGAAGGTGAATTTGGAGTAATTGTTCAAGGAGAGGTTGGTTGGTTGCTTGGTTTTGTCATTTCAGGATAGGAGAAACCAGAGCTTACCTGTAGGTTGAGCAGGAAGAGCCACTAGAGAAACAGAAATTGAAGAGGCAAGAAAAGGAGGGGATAAATAGTGGAGTAAAATACATGAAATAGAAATGAGATGCAAAATACAAGCTAAGCTTGGAAAAGATGCCTTTCCCTATGAGACAAGAAAAAGATGGTTGCAGGATGGCAATCTGGTTGGAAGCCACCACTGTAGAGCGAGCAAATATTGGCTTTACTTGGAATACGGGTTTATTTGGAAGAGCTTGGGCAGGAGTCATTTATGGAGAGTATGAGGGCTGCAGTACAGCCAGATGACCACGTGGTGTCGCCACTGACCGCTGACAGCTTGGAGGGCTCCTGTTTTAGGAGTACACTTCATAAAAGAACATTCTATCTTTTGCGAATTGCAAAACAAAACCAGTTTCGTGAATGGACTCTGGAGCCGGACTGCCTGGGCTCAGAACCAACCAGACAGACACTTATTAGCTGTGTCACGTCGTTCAAGTTTCACTCTCCTTCAGGTTTCTTATCTGTAAAATGAATAATAGGATAAAATGTATTAATAGATTTTAAGTAGTTGGAAAAGGTAAAGTGCTCAATAAATGTGAGCTAGTATTACTATTAATGGTGATGATGATTAATAAGGCCCCTTTGGATCCACAAGTTTTGCAGGAGTTATTTATGTGGTGAGTAATAAATGCCTATACAACAATACCTTCCCAAGTGAAATGGTTAGAGTGTGGTGCTAATGAGGCAAAGTTAATAATTTAATCAGGAGGTATGGGGGATTCTGTTAACTCTGTTCTCTTCCCCATGAGAACCTTAGCCAGGTGCCCCACAAGTGTGTGTACACGGTCACAAGTGGATCTGGCCAAAAGAGTGTAGATAGATCAACATAAATGAGACCCTCTGTTCTCCTCCCCCATCCTTGGAAAAACTTGAAAAAATGTTCCCACCCAACCCCCCACAGTGGTCAGCAGACTTTTGGTCAAGAGCCATTTAGGTCTTACAAAGTAAAGAGTAAACACAATGTGATCTTAAAAGTAAATTATAAAGATACAGTAAAACAGTGGATTTCTCTGTATAATAAAAGGTAGCATTTTAGAGTTAATTTTGCAAAAGAAAAACCTTTAGAGCAATAGGTCACAGTGGCACCTAAACTGTCATATCTAAAGCAGCTTTATCTTTTTTTTAACCATTTTTTAAAATTGAGGTACAGTTAATTTACAATGTTGTGTTAGTTTCAGGTGAACAGCAAAGTGATTCAGATATATATATATATATATATATATATATATATATATATTCTGTTTCAGATTCTTTTCCATTAGGGATTATTACAAGATGTTGAATATAGTTCCCTGTGCTATACAGTAGGTCCTTGTTGTTTGTTTTATATATAGTAGTGTGTATATGTTAATCCCAAACTCCTAATTTATCTCTCCCCCCCTTTCCCCTTTGTTAACCATAAGTTTGTTATCTATGTCTGTGAGTCTTTTTTCTGTTTTGTAAATAAGTTCATGTGTATCTTTTTTTAGATTCCACATACACGTGGCATCATATAATATTTGTCTTTCTCTGCCTGACTTACTTCACTTAATATGATAATCTCTAGGTCCATCCATGTTGCTGCAAGTGGCGTTATTTTATTCTTTTTTATGGCTGAGTAATATTCCAGGGTGTGTGTGTGTGTGTGTGTGTATACACACATACCACATCCTCTTTATCCATTCATCTGTTGATGGACACTTAGGTTGCTTCCATGTTTTGGCTATTGTAAATAGTAAAGCAGCTTTATCTTTAATTTTGAAATTGTCATTGCAAATCCAGAGTGAAATAGTTACATGAGTACATAGCCATGTGAAGTAGTAAGTGAATGTTTCTGGTATTGTTCTTTATTTGTTCCACATTTTGTTCGAGTCTTTACTATTGTGCCAGGCACTGTGTTAGCCCCTAGGGATACTAGTTTTAAAATAAAATAAGTGGTACAGGCTACTATATATAAAATAGATAAACAACAAGGTCCTACTGCATAGCACAGGGAACTATATTCAATATCTTGTAATAACCTATAATGGAAAAGAATATGAAATATATGTATGTATGTATAACTGAATCACTTTGCTGTACTCCAGAAACTAACACAACATTGTAAATCAACTATACTTCAATTAAAAAATAAAATAAAATACCATGCATAAATAAAATAAAATATCTGGGGTGCCCAAGGAATGCCTGGAATAGTTCTAGAAAAATGGCGCAGAAAAAAAGGAAATGAACAAAGTTCTCTAGCTCAGGGGATCTATCAAGACAGTAGGTTAAGTCTGAAAATAGAGTGATCTAGGATCATTTGCAGTCACCTTGTACTGGACTTCCCTGGTGGTGCAGTGGTTAAGAATCTGTCTGCCAATGCAGGGGACACGGGTTCGAGCCCTGGTCCAGGAAGATCCCACATGCCATGGAGCAACTAAGCCCATGCACCACAACTACTGAGCCTGCGTGCCACAACTACTGAAGCCCACGCGCCTAGAGCCCATGCTCTGCAGCACGAGAAGCCACCACAATGAGAAGCCCACACACCACAACGAAGAGTAGCCCCCACTCGCTGCAACTAGAGAAAGCCTGTGTGCAGCAACGAAGACCCAACGCAGCCAAAAATAAATAAATTAATTAATTAATTAATTTTAAAAAAAATCACCTTGTACCTAGAGAGCCGAGTATCAAAATTAACAAATGGTTTCTAGGACATAATGGTAGCTAACCTCATGATTGGAGAAACACTAATGAAAACCACAGTGAGTTACCCTCAGTAAAGCATAAAAATGTTGGTAATATACTGTGTTGACAAAGCTGGAGGTGGGAGGAGTCCTCTCATAAATTGCTGGTGGGAGTGCAATTAGTCAATTGAGGGCAACTTTGCAATAGCAATAAAAATTTCAGATACATGAGACTTTGATCCCAAAATTCCATTTCTAAGAATCTCTCCTTCAGTTATGTTTGCATAGGTGTAAACTATTGTGTGCAATTGTTTGTAATAATAAAAATAAGAAACGACAAGATCTCCATCAGAAGAGGATTGATCAAACAAATAACGTAATTTTTAACTTTATTGAAGTATAGTTGGTTTACAATGTTGTGTTAGTTTCAGGTGTATAGCTGTATAGCACAGTGATTCAGTTTTTTTATATATATATATATTCTTTTTCAAATTCTTTTCCTTTATAGGTTATTACGAAATATTGAGTATAGTTCCTTGTGCTATACAGTAGATCCTTGTTATCTATTTTATATATGCTCTTTATGTACTTATATGTAAAATACTATGAAAAAAAGGAAGGTGTGGAGCTGTGTACTTTCTCAATTTTGTGCCATGGAAGTGTATTACCTATTTAATTATGTATCTTAAAAAGTAATATATATATAAAAAAAGTAATATAGAAAAATTTTTGAATAGCCTGTCAAGGATGATATTTAGATTGAAGAGCGAGTTGGTCAGCTTCCCGCCTTAGTGTCAGCTAAAGAAAGATCCTGTTAGCCTGTGAGCATATACTAGAAAGTCTATGTTGTGCAAAAACTCAGTCTTTATAGTTCTCTAATTGGGCCCAGCAGAATTTTTGACAGATGGTTTTCATGAGAAATTTTACTTTGTAAAAATCCCATATCCGGTTGCCCTCTATTTGAGAGAGGTCCAATTCTATTTAGATTAGAGCTGCTAAGCTCTAAGGGTGCAAATAAGAGAGTTCATTTAGAGAGTGGTTTTGAGGATGTGCAGATCTCTACTCTGTATTCCATCCAGCTCTGTATTGCCTTCTTTTCCATGCAGCAGTGCAAGCCCACGGAGTAGTGGTGGTGTTTTCTCAGAACCACTGTGATGCCTTTTCACCTACTACCGTGGGAGCTCCTTGAGGACACGGTCCATGTCCTATACTTCCTTTATATTCATCACAGCAGAGCTTTTCAAACCACTTGTGGTGAAGGACCATTTTCCCCCAAATCCATTGTGTACCAATACTTTTATATAATACAATAAAAATGAATGACTAGAAAAATGAAATCAAAACGAAAGAGACATACAAGCCCAATTCTTTTCTGATTATATTCAACAGACGTAAAATTACTCTGTCAATTTTTTGTTAAGGTTTTGAAACATTTACTCTCAATTTCTTGTCATGGACCAGCAATAAACAGTTGAATACATCATTCTTCTAGTGTTTCCTATTTTGCAGAGCGTTTTCACATCTCTCTCCCGCTTCTACCATAACACCACCTTCGGAATTAAGTGGAGCAGATTTTATCATTCCCATTTGACAGAAGAGGAAGATGAGGCATGCAGATTAAGTGATTTGCCTGGTCTGAAACAGCCCAAGTTAGTCTGACTCCTATTGCATTTTGCGGCAGCTGCACTAAGAAAGCCCTCCAGTTAAAGAGAGCCTCCCAAGAATTCCACCAATTAGAAAAACTTGCCTTAGGCTTTCCAAAAGACCGCTTGGCGTGATGGTGTGATGGAAAGAACAGGGATTCTGGAATCAGAGAGCTAGTTTGGAATCCAGGCTTGAGCAAGAGATTTTACCTCTGAGCCTGACTCCTTATCTCTAAAGTAGGGATAATGATAGCTTCTCCACAACGCTGCGCTAAGAACTAAATGGTGAATGTAAATAGCCAGGTACATAGTTCAGAAAGAATGGTTATTATTAAAATCAGGCTCGGTTTAGAAGGGCCCCATTGAAGGACGCGCTCTGTAATCTAATCACGTGGAAATGTGCGCCATCTACTGGTGGAGTAAAGAATATGGCTCTGAGAAGAGAACGTTGCTCTCTGCTAAGAATGGGATCAGTAAACTGTGCCCTTCTTGTCTTTCTCTTTTTACTCCTTCCCAATAGTAACAGGTGCCTCTCCTGCCTCACAGTGAAAACAAGGTAGGAAATATGGTCTTCCACCTCTAACTGGTAGTAACAAGGCCGCACCCCCTTTCTGACATGGTAACAGAGGAGGTCAGCTCAACAGACGATTTAAGTAAGATCCAGAGTCCTATCACATAATGTCAAAAATGTCCAGGATATAAATGAAGATAACTTGTCATAACAAGAAACAGGAAAATCTCAAATAAGAAAAATCAACCAACAGATACCAAGACCTATGTCACACAGATGTTGGAATTATATGACAAGAATTTTAAAACATTCAACATAAAAGTGCTTCAAAGAGCAGTTCTGAACAGGTTTGAAGTGAATGAAAAAAGTATCAGCAAAGAAATAGATGACATAAAGGAGAACCAAATGGAAATTTTATCCTTAGTACAGTTTGTTTAATTGAAATACAGTTGATTTACAGTATTATATTAGTTTCATGTATACAGCATAGTGATTCAGTATTTTTGCAGATTATACCTCATTATAGGCTATTACAAGATAATGGCTATAACTCCCCGTGCTATACAGTATATCCTTGTTGCTTATCTATTTTATAAATAGTAGTTTGTGTCTGTTAATCCCATACCCCTAATTTGTCACTCCCCTCGTCCCTTTTCCCTTTACTAGCCACAAGTTTGTTTTCTATATCTGTGAGTCTGTTCCTGTTTTTCATATACATGCATTTGTATTTTTTTTAGATTCCACATATAAATGATATTATACAGTATTTGTCTTTCTCTGTCTGACTTATTTCAGTAAGCATAATATTCTCTAGGTCCATTCACATTGCTGCACATGGCAGAATTTCATTCTTTCTTATGGCTGAGTAATATTACAGTACATGCACATGCACACACACACACACACACACCACATCTTCTTAATCCAATCGTCTGTTGATGGGCACTTGGGTTGCTTCCATGTCTTGGCTATTGTAAACAGGGCTGCTATGAACATTGGGGTACATGTATCCTTTCAAATTAGTATTTTCATTTTTTCCTGGATATATACCCAGGAATGGAATTGCTGGATCATATGGTAGTTCTATTTTTAATTTTTTGAGGAACCTCCATACTGTTTTCCATACTGGCTACAACAATTTACATTCCCACCAACAGTATATAAGAGTTCCCTTTTCTCCATATCTTCTCCAACATTTCTTATTTGTAGACTTTTTGATGATAGCCATTCTGACAGGTGTGAGGTGACATCTCATTGTTGTTTTGATTTGCATTTCTCTAACAATTAGCAATTTTTCATGTGCCTGTTAGCCATCTGTATGTCTTCTTTGGAAAATTTCTATTCAGGTCTTCTGTCCATTTTTTTTATTGGATTGTTTGTTTTATATTGAGTTGTATGAGCTGTTCGTATATTTTGGATATTAACCCCTTGTCGGTCACATCATTTGCAAATATTTTCTCCCATTCAGTATGTTGTCTTTTTGTTTTGTTGATGGCTTCCTTTGCTGTGCAAAAGCTTTTAAGTTTAATTAGGTTCCATTTATTTATTTTTGCTCTTATTTCTTTTGCCCTAGTGGGCTGATCTAAAAAAATATTGCTATGATTTATGTCAAAGAATGTTCTGCCTATGTTTTCTTCTAGGCATTTTATGGTTTCCATTCTTACATTTAGGTCTTTAAACCATTTTGAGTTTATTTTTGTATATAATGTGAGCATATGTTCTTGTTGTTTTACACATAGCTGTCCAGTTTTCCCAGGACCACTTGTTGAAGAGACTGTCTTTTCTCCATTGTATATTCTTGCCTCCTTTGTCATGGATTAGTTGACCATAGGTGTGTGGTTTTATTTCTGGGATCTCTATTCTGTTCCATCAAGCTATGTGTCTCTTTTTGTGCCAGTACCACACTGTTTTGATTACTGTAGCTTTGTACTATAGTCTGAGGTCTGGGAGGGTTATACCTCCAGATTTGTACTTTTTTCTCAAGATTGATTTCTCAAAATGTCATGGGTATTTTGATAGGGACTGCCAAATGGAAATTTTAGAACTGGAAAATACAATGACTGAAATTTTCCAAAATTTGGGAAAAGACATGAACCTACAGATCCAATGGCTGAGCAAATCACAAACAGAATAAACACAAAGAAATCCATACCAAGATACATCATAATCAAACTTTTGAAAACTAAAGGCAAAGAAAAAAATCTTGAAAGCACCAAGTGAGAAATGACACCTTACTTAGGGGGAGGGGAACTATTTGAATGAAGGCATGGTTCTCATCAGAAACCATGGAAGCCAGAATGAAATGGCACAACATTTTTCAAGGGCTAAAAGAATTGAATATATAAAGAACACTTGAAATTGAACAGTAAAATAAAACAAATAATCCAACTAGAAAATGAGCAAAAAACATGAAGAAGCATTTCACTGAAGAGGATAAACAGAAGGAAATAAACACCTAAAAAGATGCTCAATGTCACTAGCGTTTAAGGAAATGCAAATTAAGACTATGGTGAGATATCACTAGACACTTCCTAGAACTGCTAAGCTAAAAAAAAAAAACAGTGATAATACTAAATGCTGGCAAGGATGTGGAGAAACTGGCTGTTTCATAAATTTCTGGTGGGGATGTAAAATGGTACAGCCACTCTGGAAAACAGTTTAGCATTTTCTTAATAAACTAAACATATACTTAGCATATAACCAAGAACAAACTCAAGGTGTTATATGAGACGGAACAGAAGAGGCCTGTGACCACCCTGTGTCACTGCAACTGCCATCTGGTATCAGCCATCAGCCAGAAGAGCTTCCTGTGGAGTCTGTGGGCCAGCAAGCTGAGGGGCATGGTCTTCATTAGCACCCAACTGTATTTCCACCAGGTAATCAGTGTGAAGCATTTCATCCTGGCCATGGCTGTCCTGAAGAGCATCTCACTGCTATGCTACCAGTAGGACAGCAAGACTCTAAGCCTCAGGTTCTTGGATGACAAGACCCCTCGAGGTGTACAACGTGGACCTCATGGTGGACAATGCTCAGCTGGGCTTCAGCGTGTCTGTCCAAGACCGCAAGTTCATGGTCTACCTGTACCTGCTGAAAGCCAAGGAGAGTTCTGGGGGCATATGCCTGCTGCAGTGGGCAGACGTCCACGTGGGCACCCAAGTGAACACGATCTGGAGAATCCCAGGTGGAGGGTCACATAGGGGCCCAGCCAAAATCAGTAGTGTGGGAGAACAAGCATTTCACGTGGTTTGTCACACTGGATAGTGGCATCGCGCTTCAGCAGCTGCTGAAGCTGCAAAACAGGCTGACCACTGTGCTGCCACACCTGCGCTGGCCACAAGTCCTGCAACGGGTGGATGCAGCGTGTGGACTATGTCCTACAGAACGTGGTGTTGACCTTCCTCGCCCCAGCTTCTCAACCACTGTCTTCACTTCAGAACCGTGGAGCACTGTGAGCTGGCCAAGATCAGCACCATGCCTGGCATAGTCATGGATGACCTGATTGAGACCTATGGCATCACCACCCACTTCTAGACCCAGGGACGCTGCCACCGTCCCCATGCACTGCTTTCTACCCCCTTTTTGTATAAAACACGGGGAAATGGGTAAGCGGGGAACGATTGATACATGCAATAACTTAAAAGGATCTCAAGGATGGTGAGTGTAAAAAAGCAATCTCAAAAGGTCACATATTATAGGATTCCATTTACTTCAGATTTTCAAAACGAGAAAATTGTAGAGATGGAGAATAAATTAGTGGTTGCCATGGATGAGGAATAGTGAAGGGAGGGGAGTGACTAGAAAGGAGTAGCATGAAGGAGATCTCCATGGTGATGGAACAGTTCTGTATCTTGATTGCAGTGGTGGCTACACAAATCTACACATGTGATAAAAATGGCATAGAAGTATTCACACACTTGTACCATTGTCAATTTCCTGGACTGGATGTTATACTATAGTTTGTAACATGTAACTGGGGGGGAAATCTGGGTGAAGTTTACGAAGGACCTCCATAGTATTTTCACAACTTCCTGTGAATCTATAATTATTTCAAAATTAAAAGTTTTTTTTTTAAAGAATGGGAAGAGGTCTTCCCTGGTGGCGCAGTGGTTGAGAATCTGCCTGCCAATGCAGGGGACACGGGTTCGAGCCCTGGTCTGGGAAGATCCCACATGCCGCGGAGCAACTGGGCCCGTGAGCCACAGCTACTGAGCCTGCGCGTCTGGAGCCTGTGCCCCGCAACAAGAGAGGCCGCGATAGTGAGAGGCCCGCGCACCGCGATGAGGAGTGGCCCCCGCTTGCCGCAACTAGAGGAAGCCCTCGCATAGAAATGAAGACCCAACACAGCCAAAAATAAATATAAAATAAATAAATAAATAAATAAGACCTGGTGCAACCAAATAAAAAAAAATCTACTGAATTAAAAAAAAAAAAAAGAATGGGAAGAGAGGAATTGTAGACATCGAGTATAGACAATTCTAATGAGGAATTTTGCTGTAAAGGGGAACAGAGAAATCAAGTGGGTAGAGAGCAAGGGAAGGTGGCTCAACAGAAGACGTTTAAAATTTTTTAATGGGAGCAATAACAGCATGGTTGAAGCTAATGGGAAAGACCCTATAGAAGGAAAAAAAATTATGCTTGAGGGGCAAGAGAGGAGAAAATTGCCAAAAGAGGAGTGGAGGGGTTGGCCTCAGCTAAGAGCAGGGAAAGTTCATCCATAGTCATAGGAGAAAGGGTAGAATATATACATAGATTTAGGTAGGTAAGTAGATGCAGTGGTAGAAATTTGTGAGCTTTGTTTTCTGATTGCCTCTGTTTTCTCAGTGAAATTGGAAGCAAGGTCATGAGCTGAGAGTGAGGACGGGTGCGGAGGTGTTAGAGGTTTAAAGGGAGAAGGTATGAAATAGTTGTCTAGGAAACAGGGAGAGTAAACGGACTAGGATAATATTATGTGATTTCCTGGCAACATTAAGTGCCCACTTGAGGTTCGTGGTCTTGAATTTAAAGTGAGAGTGTCATTTTGTGTTTTTCTCCAGCCATGTTCAGCTCCAGTGATATAGGAGAGGGATAGGAGTCATTGGTAATGACAAAATGGAGGCAAGAGACTGCAATTAGGTGGAGGAGAAAACTGGAAGAGAGGATTTCAAGGGACTGAGAGGCTAGGGTGTTAGAAGGATCAGGTATTGTGATATTGAAATCACAAAGAATTAAGACAGGATTAACTGCAGAGAGTTACAGTGAGACAGAAACTAAAATATTATATAGCATATATAATATATTTAACATACTCTGTGACAGAAATTCAAAGATGGGGATTTTTAGGGAGGAGAAAGGGAGAATGACTTGAAAATAGCAGTGAGGGACCTCAAGCTGTGGCAATAAAAATAACCACTGCTCGAGAGGGCTGTAAGGTCCTTGGGTAGATCTAGATTTCAGTCAGATTAAGAAGGTGAGGGAAGCATTCAGCAAACCGGGAAAGAATATAGAGGATTTTGCTGAAGACTTTGAGTACTAGTTAAGATGACTATATAATTTATCATCCAATCTGGGATACTTATGAGAATGACAAGTGTTAAACTGGGCAGGATGGTGGCACACCATGTATAAACTGGAATTGTCCTGGGCAAACCAGGACTATGATTCTAGAGGACAAAGTGGAAGGATTTCAGGGCTAAGAGATGGGGATAGAACATGAAATATTCAGATAGTGACCAAGGAGTCCCACGGTTTTTGTGATGACTGACATAAAGTTGAAAGGCATAAAGAGCTTAGTTCTGGTGATACTAAGGCAAATTGTGGTGGCAAGTCTGTGAGTGTTTAGAGGGAGAAATGGGTGGGTGTTCAGGGCCTGCCCTTCACTCCTACCAATGGAGATACAGCGTCCTGGATACAGGAGTTCTATTCCCAGCCAGACAGCAGCTGGATCCTAAGCCCCACTGAGGAATACCTTGATATTTCTGAAACTCTTTGTGCTTCCAGTATGAATTATTTGGGGAACTGGGACTGGACTGACTGCAGCCAAGGAAATTAATAGACCTAGCTGTGAAAAGGTGAGGATGGGAGAGACAAGGGACTCTGGTATTTCCAACAGAAACTACAGGGAAAGACACTAACATTGACAAAAGTAGAAAATACCAAGCTGAATAGGAAAAAATATAGAGTCCACCACTTAGATCTAAAAACCTAACTGCACAAGAACAGAATGGCTAATATGCTGCTGAATTACTCAAGGTCTCTTATTCCTCTTTTCTTTTCTACATTCATTCCCTAGGTGAGTTCATCTAGTCTCATGGTTTTAATTACCATTAATATGCTGATGACTTCCCTACATATACCAAATGCTGGAGAGGATGTAGAGAAAAGGGAACCTCCTACACTGTTGGTGGAAATGTAGATTGGTGCAGCCACTATGCAAAACAGTATGGAGGTTCCTCAAAAACTAAAAATAAAGTTGCCATATGATCCAGCAATCCCACTCCTGGGCATATATCTGGACAAAACTATAATTCAAAATGATACATGCACCCCTATGTTCATAGCAGCACTATTTACAATAGCCAAGACATGGAAGCCACTTAAATGTCCATTGACAGATGAATGGATAAAGATGTGGTATATATATATACAACGGAATACTACTCAGTCATAAAAAAGAATGAAATAATGCCATTTGCAGCAATATGGATACACCTAGAGGTTATCATACTAAGTGAAGTAAGTCAGAAAGACAAAGACAAATACCATATGATATCACTTGTATGTGGAATCTAAAATATGGCACAAATAAATTTACCTACAAAACAGAAACAGACTCACAGATATAGAGAACAGACTTGTGGTTGCCAAGAGGAATGGGGGGTGGGGAGGATGGATTGGCAGTTTGGGATTAGCAGATGCAAACTACTATATATACATACAACTGAATAACTTTGCTGTAACCAGAAACTAACACAACATTGTAAATCAACTATACTTCAATAAAATAAAATTTTAAAAATATGCTTATGACTTTCAAACTTATCACTCTAGACCTAATATCTCCCCTGAATCTCAGATCATATAACTGCCTAATTGAAATCTCAACTTGGATGTTTAATAGGTGTCTCAAACTTAATATGTTCAACAATGAACCGCTGATTTTTCCTTAAAAATGTGTTCCACCCCCACCATGCCTCATCTCAGTTGATAGAAAACTATCCTTCCAGTTACTCAGGCCAAAATACATTGGCCATAGCTTTAACCCTAATTGTATCCCCAATTCTGTTTGGTTTGTCTCTTTTTCTCACACCCCGCATCCAATGTATTAGCAAATCCTTTTGGTTTTCTCTTCAAAATGTACCCAGAATTATACACTTCTCACCTTCTCTACCACTACCTCACCATTCCTAAACACCATGATCTCTCACCTGGATTACCATAATATTCTCCCGAATGGTCTCCTTGATTCTACTCTTGCCACCCTATATTCTGTTCACAACACAGAAGTCAAAGTGATCCTTTCATAACACAAATCAAATTATGCTACTCCAGTGTTCAAAACCCTCCAATAGCTTCCCCATCTTACTCAAACAAAAATCCATACACCTTATCATGGCATGCAAGAAAGGCCCTATGATCTGTTCCCTGCACAACTCTCCTCTAGACACACTAACTTTGTATTGCTGTTTTAGATCTGCCATACTCTTCAACCTCAGGGCCTTTGCACTTGCTGCTCTCTCTGCCTAGAAAGCTCTTCCTCACCCTCACCCTCACCCCTACCAGATATCCCCTTGACAAGCTCCTCACTTCATTTGGGTCTCTAGTCACGTGTCTTATCCTTCCCTTCTACCACTCCTTCTAAAATGCCACCTCCTTTGTCATCAATTCCCTTGATTTATTTTTCTTCAAGCACTTTTTACAAGGCTATATATTTTACTCATTTCATTTATTATCACTTCCTCCCACTAGAATGTAAGTTTCATGAAGGCTAGAATTTTGTCTCATTCATCACTACACCTACGGCCCTAACAACAGTGCCTGGTACATAGTAGGTACTCAAAATTTTGATTGAATGGAGACAAAGGTATAAATAATTAAATAGATAGAAATAAATTTTAAATGGTATTATATGTATATAGGTTATTTTAAGTAAAATACTGGTTTTAGATTTATTCCTAGACACCTTATAAGTTTTTTTATATTGCAAATGAGATCCTTCTTTAAAATTATATTTTAACTGCTAATTGCTACCATACAGGAACTCTATTGACATTTATGAGAAATTCTTATATCTAGCAACCTTGTTGAATTCTCGTATTCTAATAGTTTTATAGATCCTCATAGCTGTTTTACATAGAGAGCCATATCATCTGTGAATTATATATTTTATCTTCTTTTTCAGTCTCTATTCTTGTTTTTTTTTTCCTTTTATCATCTTAGTGCATTGTTAGAACCTCCAATTTAATGTTGGATAATAATGGCGCTAGGTTTCATGTAGGTTTTGGGTAGGTAGCCTTTTTCAACTCTATATCTCTTATGTTTTGTTGTTTGTTTTAAAATAATGAATGGGTGTTCAATTTTAACAGTTACTTTTTCTACAACTAAGATGATCATATGGTTTTTCTCTTTTTTAACTATTAGTGTGGGGAATTACGTTAACAGTTTCTCTAATTAAATCACTTTTGAACTAATGGGATAACCCCTACTTGTTCATATTTTTAAAATATACATGAGGGAATAAATCTGCTTGTATTTTAGTTAGGAGTTTTCATTTATGTTTATAATCAAGATTGGCCTCCAAAATTTTTTTCATGCCCTGTCTCGGTCAGGTTTGGACATTAAGGTTATTCTAGCCTCAAAAAATGAGTGTCCTATTCACCAGGAAATTTGACGTTATATAACTGTTGAAGGTTGGCTTTAAAAAAAAAAAGCTATGGTAAAGTCATTTTGGCCTCATGCCTTTCCTTAAGTGGATTTTTTTACTACCATTTTGACTTATTTAATTGTTAAAGGTCTATTCAGCTTCTGAAAGTTCTGTATACACTTTGGATACAAGTCCTTTGTTAAGCATGGATTTTCATATATTTTATCCCAATCTGATGTTTGTCTTTTCATTCTCTTAACAACATCTTTCTAAGAACAGATTTCGATTTGATAAAGTTCAATTTACCAATTTATTATTTTATAGGCCATGCTTTCGGCATTATTTATGAGAAATATGTGCCTAACTCGAGGTTTAAAAAAAGATTTTCTACTATGTTTTTTTCCAGAAGTTTTATAGCTTCAGATTTATGACCATTTTGAGTTAATTTTTATAAATGGGGAGAGGCATGCATCAAAGTTTACTTTTTTGCAGGTGGATATCTAATCATTTGAGCACCATTTGTTGAAAATGCTATCCTTTCCTAATGAATTGCCTTTGCATCTTTGTCAAAAATCAATCCTGTGGGCCTATTTTTGGACTCTCTATTCTGTTCCATTGATCTATTTACCAATATTCATGCTGATACCACACTGTCTTGATTACTGTACCTTTATAATAAGTCTTGAAGTCAGTTGTTGTAAGTATTCCAACATTATTCTCCTTTTTCAAAATTGTATTTGAATATGTGTATCAAATCATCACATTGTACACCTTAAACTTACACAATGTTATATGTCAATTGTATCTCAAAAAAGTTGGAAATAAATTTAAGCAGACACCAAGATAACTCAGTAATAAATAGTGGTTTATTGCAGTATTTTAAAAAATCAAAATTAATGTAAAAATCCATATTGAATAAAATATAAAATTTTTAATGAAGATACAATTTTGGAATCAATTGCATGCCCCTTAAAAAATTGTATTTGACTACTCTAACTTCTTGGAATTAACATGAATTTTAGAATTTGCTTGTCAGTTTGTACAAAATTCTTTTAGGATTTTTATTGAGAATACATTGAATCTTTAAATCAATTTGAGGACAACTGACATCATAACAATATTGAGTCTTCAGATCCACGATGAGGATATACCTCTTGATTTATTTACATCTTTTGTAATTTCTTTCAGCAATGTTTTCTAGTTTTCAATGCATAGATCTTGCACATATTTTGTTAGATTTTTATCTCCTAGTATTTTATGGCATAGATTTTTTTAATTCAACTTCCAATAGTATGCAACTTGTATATAAAAATGCAATTGAATCTTTGTATATTGATCTTGTGTCCTACAGCGTTGCTAAACTCATTTGTTAGTCCTAGTAGCTTCTTTTGTGAATTCCTTAGCATTCTCTATGTAGACTATCATGTCATCTGACTATAGAATTTTAACTCTTCCTTTCTACTCTGTATAGCTTTTATTTCTTTGTCTTGCTCTATTGTATTGGCTAGGACCTCCAGTAGAATAACGAATATAAGCAGAGAGTAGATATTCTTCCCTTGTTCCTGACTGGCCTCAAAGCATTCCATCTTTCACCATAAATATGATGTTACATATAGGGGTTTTTTTTGTGGATTTTCTTTAATGGATTGAAGAGATTCCTTTCTTTTCCTAGTTTGCTGAGAATTTTTATCATGAAAGGATCTTGGATTTTGTAAAGTATTTTTTCTGAATCTGCTGAAGTGATCATATGGTTTGTTATTTTTTCATCTTTTAATATTGTGAAATACATTGGTTGGTTTTCAGATATTAAATCCTCTTTGTAGTCTTGGAATAAGTCACTTGTTCATGATATTTTAGATTATTTTCTAAAATCTTAAGAATTTTTGCATCTATGTTTATTAGGGATATTGGTCTGTAGTTTTCTTTTCTTTCAAATTTATTTGTCTCATTTGGGTATCAGAGTAATGCTGGCCACATAGCATTAGTTAGAAAGTGTTCCTTCATCTTAAATGTTTGGTAGAATTTGTCAGTGAAGCTATCTTGCCACGAGTTTACTTTGTTGGAAGGTTTGTAAATAAAATTTTAATTTCTTTGTTAGTTATGGGCCTGTGTATTTTATCTATTTCTTCTAGAGTGAGCTATTGTCCGTAATATTCCCTCATTATCCTTTTAATATGTCTATAATATTGTCCATAATATTCCCTCATTATCCTTTTAATATGTCTAGGATCTGTAGTGATGTTCCCTTGTGTTATATCTGATACAAGTAAATTGTATCTTCTCTTTTTTTCCCTACTCAGTCTGAGTGGATGTTTATTTATTATATTGATTTTTCTCAAGGAAACTGCTTTTGGTTTTATTGATTTTTTTTTCCCATTTTATATTACAGTGATTTCTGATCTAGTATTTACTATTTTTATTCTTCTGTTTAATGTGTGTTTGATTTGCTTCTCTTTTTCCAGTTTCCTAAGATGGAAGCTTGGGTCATTTATTTGAGACCTTTATTCTTTTATAATGTAAATGTTTAGTGCTATAAGTTTCCCTCTAAGCACTGCTTTGTTGTTGCCCTTACATTTGGTAAGTCATATTTTCATTTTCATTCAGCCCAAAATGCTTTCTAGTCCCCCCTGTGATTCCTATTCTCTGACCCATGCGTTATTTATAGGTACATTAATTAGTTTCCAGATATCTTGGGATTTTCCAGATATCTTTCTGTTATTGATTTGTAATTTAATTATTTTATGGTCAGAGAACATACTTTGTATTACTTGAATCCATTTAAAATTATTGATACTTTTTTGTAGCTCAGAATTTGGTGTCTTGGTCATATTCTGTATGACCCTTAATAATGTATATTCTGCTGTTTTGGGTGAAGTGTTCTATAAATGTTAATTAGGTCATGTTGGTTGATAGTTTTGTTTGTCTTCTATACCTTTATTGATTTTCTGTCTCCTTGTTCTATCATTTTTTTAAATTAATTTATTTTTATTTATTTATTATTTTTGGCTGTGTTGGGTCTTCGTTGCGGTGTGCGGGCTATCTCTAGTTGCAGCAAGTGGGGGCTACTCTTTATTGTGGTGTGCGGGCTTCTCAATGCGGTGGCTTCTCTTGTTGCGGAGCACAGGCTCTAAGCACGTGGGCTTCAGTAGATGAGGTACGTGGGCTCAGTAGTTGTGGCTCGCGGCCTCTAGAGTGCAGGCTCAGTAGTTGTGGCGCACAGGCTTTGTTGCTCCGCGGCATGTGGGGTCTTCCCGGACCAGGGCTCAAACCCGTGTCCCCTGCATTGGCAGGTGGATTCTTAACTACTGCACCACCAGGGAAGCCCTCTATCATTTATTGAGAGAGGGGTGTTGGAATCTCATACCTGTGAATTTATCTGTTTCTCCTTGAAGATCTCAGGTTTTATTTCATGCATTTTGAAGTTCAGTTATTTGATGAATTGACCATTTTATCATTATGAATGACACTCTATCTGTGGTAAAATTCTTTGCCCTGAAATCTATTTTGTCCTGCACTAATGTAGCCACTCCAGCTTCCTTCTGATTAGCACAGAATATCATATTCTATCCCTTCATTTTTAATATAGTTGTGTTTTTATATTTATATTTTTAAGTGTGCAGCAGTTTTATTTTTTTTAATTTTTTTATTTTATTTTTTTAAAGGTATTCCCTCAACTAAATTTGGACTTTATTTTTTTCATCTCCCCTTGCCTGGAACAATCTATCATTGGTTTGGAGTATGTTGTTTCTTTTTTTTTTTTTAATTAATTAATTAATTAATTTTTGGCTGTGTTGGGTCTTCTTTTCTGTGTGAAGGCTTTCTCTAGTTGCAGCAAGCGGGGGCCACTCTTCATCGCGGTGCGCGGGCCTCTCACTATCGCGGCCTCTCTTGTTGCGGAGCACAGGCTCCAGACGCGCAGGCTCAGTAGTTGTGGCTCACAGGCCTAGTTGCTCTGTGGCATGTGGGATCTTCCCAGACCAGGGCTCGAACCCGTGTCCCCTGCGTTGGCAGGCAGATTCTCAACCACTGCACCACCAGGGAAGCCCTATTTTTTTATTTTTTTAAGATTTATTTACTATTTATTTATTTATTTTATTTATATTTGGCTGCATCGGGTCTTAGTTGCAGAATGTGGGATCTTCATTGAGGCATGCGGGCTCTTCGTTGTGGTGCACGGGCTTCTCTGTAGTTGAGGCATGCAGGTTTTTCTCTTCTCTAGTTGTGGTGCGCAGGCTCCAGGGTGCATGGGCTCTATAGTTTGTGGCATGTGGGCTCTAGTTGAGGTGCGTGAGCTCAATAGTTGTGGCAAGTGGGCTCAGCTGCCCTGCAGCATGTGGGATCTTAGTTCCCTGACCAAGGATCAAACACCCTGTCCCCTGCATTGTAAGGCGGATTCTTTACCACTGGACCACCAGGGAAGTCCTGTCTTTTTATATTTAAAATGAGTATCTTGTAGGCAGCCTATATTTGGATCATGCTTTTTCATCCAATCTGGCAATCTCTGCCTTTTAATTGGGGTATTTAAACCACACGCCTTTAATGTGATTGTTGATATAATCATATTTAATTCTGCCATCTTGCTATTGATTTTCTCTTTATCCCACCTGTTCTTGTTCCCATTTTATTCTTTTATTTATTTATTTATTTTGGCTCCGTTGGGTCTTCGTTGCTGCGCGCTGGCTTTCTCTAGTTGCGGTGAGTGGGGTCTGCTCTTCGTTGTGGTGCATGGGCTTCTCACAGCAGTGGCTTCTCTTGTTGCAGAGCATGGGCTCTAGGTCTGGGCTTCAGTAGTTGTGGCACATGGGCTCAGTAGTTGTGGCTCACAGGCTCAAGAGCACAGGCTCAGTAGTTGTGGTGCATGGGCTTAGTTGCTCCGCAGCATGTGGAATCGTCCCGGACCAGGGATCGAACCCGTGTCCCCTGCATTGGCAGGCAGATTTTTAACCACTGTGCCACCAGGGAAGTCCCCCCCTTTTATTCTTTTATTGTCTTCTTTTTGGATTAATGAGATTTTTTTTGATCCCACATTATCTCCTTTTTGGCTTATTAAATATAACTTTTTGTTGTGTTACTTTACTGATTGTATTAGGATTTACAGTATACTTTAACCTATCACAATCAACCTTGAGGTAATAACAGTTCATGTACAGTATAAGAACCTTACAACAACATCCTTCCACGTTCCCTCTCCTTGCCTTTGTGCAATTGTTTTCATACATTTTGTTTCTACATATGTTATAAGCCTCATAATACATTGTATCCTTTTTGCTTTAAGCTACCTATGATCTATTCAAGAAATTTGTAATATATGGACAAGAAACAGTATTTACCCACATAGTTTCCTTTTTCAATCTCTTCATTTCTTTATGTAGATCCAGGTTTCCACTGGGTATTTTCTTTCTGCCTGAAAGATTTCCTTTAGCCTTTCTCGTAGTACTGGTCTGCTGGTGATTAATTCTTTCAGCTTCTATGTGTCAGCAGAGGTCTTCATTTTTCCTTCATTTTAAAAAATATTTTTACTGAGTATAGAATTCAATGTTGACAGCTTATTCTTTCAGTCCTTTAAAGATGTTGCTTCACTGTTTCCTGCCTTTCATGGTTTCTGGTCAAAAATATGTATAATTTTGAGATTTGTTCTTCTGTATATAATGTGTCTTTTCTCTGGTCTGTTTTAGTATTTTTTTTCTTTATCACTATTTTTTGAGAAATTTGATTTTGACGTGCCTTAATATAGTTTTCTTTATGTTTCTTGTGCTCACAGTCTATTGAGTTTCTTAGATTTATAGGTTTATAGATTTATCATTTCTGGGAAATTTGGGGCCATTATTTCTCCTAATTATTTTTCTTTGCCCTCTTCCTTCTCCTCTCCTGGGAATCATATACATATTAGGCTACTTGCAGTCATCCCAGAGCTCACTAGTGTTCTGTTCATTTATTTTCAGACTTTTCTTTTTTGTGTTTCTTTTTTGAATCATTTTAAGTGCTATGTCCTCAAGTTCACTAGTCTTTTTTATTGACGTGTCTAATCTGCTCTTAATCCCATCCACTGTATTTTATATCATAGATGTATATTTTCATCTCTACAAATTCAATATGGATCTTTATTTATATCTTCCTTTTCTCTCCTTAACATACCCCTACTTTCCTCTACATATATGGAATGTATTTATAGCAGTTGTTCTAATGGCCTTATCTAGAAACTCTATCATCTGTGCCATTTCTGGGTCTGTTACTATTGATTATATTTTCCTTAATATGAGTCATATTTTCCTACTTCTTTGCATACCTGGTAATTTCTTATTGGATGCCAAACATTGTGAACTTTATCTTGTTTGGTACTAAATTTTCTGTATTTCTCTTAATGATTTTTAGCTTTTTCTGGGATAGAGTTAACTTACTTGGAAAGAATTTGATCCTTTTGAGGGTTGCTTTTAATCTTTGTAAGGTAAAATCTGGAAGAGTAAATAAAAATAAAATTGAACTTTCCCTATTGCCAAAAAGGAAAGAGATCTTTTTTCTCTCCCTTTTCTTAGAGTTTTTTCCTTGAGAAACCTAGTATTTGTGAATTCATCCTCTGTTGCTTTGATATGTATGTAAATATTTTTTAAGGACTAAATAAGCTTCTTGCCAGCCTTATAATCCAGAAGTGTTTTTCTGAAGGGACCGGGAGCCATCTCTTTGAAATGTAAACATCAAGGAAGGGGCTTCCCTGGTGGCACAGTGGTTGAGAATCCGCCTGCCAATGCAGGGGACATGGGTTCAAGCCCTGGTCCAGGAAGATCCCACATGCTGTGGAGCAATTAAGCCAGTGTGCCACAACTACTGAGCCTGCACTCTAGAGCCCACGAGCCACAACTACTGAGCCCACGAGCCACAACTACTGAAACCCGCACCTAGAGCCCATGCTCTGTAACAAGAAAAGCCACCTCAATGAGAAGCCCACACACTGCAACGAAGAGTAGCCCCTGCACACCACAACTAAAGAAAGCCCGTGGGCAGCAACGAAGACCCAACGCAGCCAAAAATAAAAGATAAACAAATAAATTTATAATAAATAAATAAATAAACATCAAGGAAGATGGCACCCCTATATTTCTCTGGCATCCTGGGAGTTTAGCCTAGGTGCTTTGCCCTAAGCTGTAAGCACCTGCTTGTTACAGAGATATGAGAAGCTGTATTTTTCCTTCAGATAAAGACAATTAACTAGCACAGATGGCTACTCCAATTACCAGGTGAACTTAGGATGAACTATGAAAGAATGTGTAGCAAACAGTACTTTCAAGTCCTCTTACATAAGGACACGTTATAATTTAAAAACATGTATGTAATAGATACATGGCATACATAAGAATGGGATTTCTTTCTTTCTTTCCAATCTCATTAGCAGATTGCCTGTAATGCATCACAGTCTGGTTTAATGCCTATTCAATAATAAAACTGTTTTCTCTCTTGTCTAGATTCATGGAGAGGATTTCCTGGATTGGCAGAAAATTGTACTTTTAGTTTTTCTCCAACAGATCAGACAGCAGTTTAAGGCTAATATTTTCCTCTACTGTGGCACTATTCTTCTGAGTACTCTACCCAAAGCTCTATGTATTACAAGATCTCTCTACTCTGGATATTGGGGATATGAAATCTTCCCAATCCAGTTTGAACTCATAAACTTGTTCTCTATTCTCATTTCTTGTAATTCATTTTCTGGCCTTGGGTAGTTTCCTCACATACATGTGCTGAACAGTACTCAGCTGAGGACTCTAGGAGAACCCACTGCATATTTCCAGAGCACTCAAGTATGCTCTCTCTCTCACTCTTGGTCTCTCTCTCTGTGTCTCTGTCTGTCTCTCTCCCTCTCCCCTTCCCCCCCATCCCAATACTATGCCCTGTGAATCTAATCACCTTGTACTCTTTGAATTTTCAGCTCAGTCTTCTTGACTCAGGGAGACTGCCAGGCTCTGTTTAGATTCCCCCTGCCTGTGCTGTGACCTGAAAACTCTCCAGGCAGTAAGCTGAGGTAATCATAGGGCTCACTTTGTTTGTTTCCTTTCTCTCAAGGATCAGTGTCCTTTGCTGCCTGATGTCCAATGTCTGAAAAACATTGTTTTATTAATTTATCCATTCTTTTTAGTTGTTTAAGGCAAGAAGGTAAACCCAGTTCCTTTTACTCCATCATGATTGGAAGAGAAAGTCCCTGCGTTATCTTTGAATCATAGTTTCTTCTTTTTCCCCCTCTTTTCCTGCCTCTCTTGGATTAATCACTTTTTAAAAAATCCCTAATGATTTTGAAGTTATTCACTATATGCCCTTTCTTTTATAGGTGACCATTTTCCACCTATTGTCTTGGACAAATGATGAGCTTCTTTGCTGTATTTCAGGCCCTGTGGGTGAAATTTTACTAGTTCCCTTTGTGTGAAAGGACTCAGGGCTTAATGGATAGAACTCAGTTTCTGCTTTGTGGCCACATCTTCCATCTCTGGAGGAGTATTATAACTCCAGTACCTAAAATGCAGCGATTCTCAAACTTTTTCATCTCAGAACCTATTTACACTTAAAAATTATTGTTCTGTTTTGCTGAGTTAGAGTAAACAAATTCCAAACTGTCTCTCCCACTAAATATAGCTGTAAAACCTGGACAGAAAGTAAATAATAGAGTAGATAGGGGAAGAAGACTAGATTTTGTAATATTACTGAATTATCAGTAAGTTTACCATTTTATTTCTTCTGGTGTAACCTGGTGTGAACTCATGGAAGTCCAAAACCCAAAAGCGTATGCTGAAAATTACTAAATGCTGATGGAAGAAATCAGAAAAGGCCTAAATAAATGGAGGGACATATCATGCTCATGGATTGGAAGACTCGACATAGTAAATATGCCAGTTCTCCCCAAATTAATCTATACATTTAACACAACTCCAATCAAAGTCCCAGCAATATTTTTCTGTCAATATTGACAAGCTTTCTTTTTTTTTTTTAGATTCCATATATATGTGTTAGCATACAGTATTTGTTTTTCTCTTTCTGACTTACTTCACTCTGTATGACAGACTCTAGGTCCATCCACCTCACTACAAATAACTCGATTTTGTTTCTTTTTATGGCTGAGTAATATTCCATTGTATATATGTGCCACATCTTCTTTATCCATTCATCTGTTGATGGACACTTAAGGTTGCTTCTATGTCCTGGTTATTGTAAATAGAGCTGCAATGAACATTGTGGTACATGACTCTCTTTGAATTATGGTTTTCTCAGGGTATATGCCCAGGTGTGGGATTGCTGGGTCGTATGGTAGTTCTATTTTTATGAAGAACCTAGGGGCAGGACAGCAATAAAGACGCAGACGTAGAGAATGGACTTGAGGACACAGGGAGGGGGAAGGGTAAGCTGGGACGAAGTGAGAGAGTGGCATGGACTTATAAATACTACCAAACGTAAAATAGATAGCTAGTGGGAAGCAGCCACATAGCACAGGGAGATCAGCTCGGTGCTTTGTGACCTAGAGGGGTGGGATAGGGAGGGTGGGAGGGAGACGCAAGAGGGAGGAGATATGGGGATATATGTATATGTATAGCTGATTCACTTTGTTATAAAGCAGAAACTAACACACCATTGTAAAGCAATTATACTCCAATAAAGAAGTTAAAAAAATATTGACAAGCTGATACCAAAATTTCTATGAAAAGACAAAGGAATGAAAATAGTTTAAACAATTTTGAAAAGAATACAAAGTAATCACACTATCTGATTTTAAGACTAACTGTGAACTTTACTTTGAACTTACAGAAATCAAGGCAGTGTGGTATTGGTGAAGGGACACACACATAGATCAATGCAGGATAGAGAGTCCAGAAGGAGAACCACACCAATATGACCAATTGATTTTTGATAAAGGTGTAAAGGCACCTTCATACCTTCCTAAAATGGAGGAAAGGTAGTCTTTTCAATAAATGACATTGGAACAACTGGAATTAGATGTACAAAAAAAATGAATTTCAACCTTAACCTTACACCTTACACAAAAATTAACTCAAAATCAAAATAGACATAAAACTATGAAACCTTTAACAGAAAACGTAGGAAAACTAGCTTCATGACCTGAGGTTAGGTAAAGAGCTTTTTTCACATGACACCGAAACATGATCCATAAAAGAAAAAAATGCTAAATTGGACTTCGTCAAAACAGAAACTTTTTGTTCTGTGAAAGACACTGTTAAGGGAATGATAAGAGGAGCTACAGACTGGGAGAGAATATTTGCAATTCCCACATCTGACAAAGGACTTGTATCCAGCACACATAAAGAACTCTCGTAACTCAACAGATAGAAAATAAAAACTCCATTAAAAAAAATGGCCATTGTATGGAAATATGTTAATATAAATGTTTCAGACATTACAAGAAATTTCTAAAAATCTTATATGTTCTGGTATAATGTTATAAGTCATAATCCTAGTTATTACTTTAAAATGTATATCTCAGAAATAACTAATTTTCTTGTCAACTGCATTATTATGAACTTTCATCAAATCTTTAACCGTGGTCACTTTTAAGTCTTTTGTCATTTACAGACAGTTCTGAGTGTACTCTGATGCTTTTGCAAAAATGTTCCTATAAAAGGGTTTCATCTTCAAGGAATTCATGGAAAAGACTCTGACAAGTACAGGTTTCTGGTAACTGACTATACTGCTGAACTGAATGAATAAGCATTTTCAGAACTCTAATGGAAAACTGATGAATTCATAAAAGTGCTAACAAAAGATCAAGCTGAAAAAATATTAATTACATGGGACTGAGTGAACTGATGAGGATGATTATAATTTTTGTGACTTTCTGTTTGAATAAAAAAAAAATCCCCCCCCAAAAAAATGGCCAAAAGGCTTGAACAATCACATCAACAAAGAGGATTTATGGATGAAAATAAACACATGAAAAGATTTTCAACATCATTAACCATTAGGAAAATATACATTAAAACCGCTACATATCTATTAGAATGGCTAAAATGAAACACTGACAAAACCAATTGCTAGCAAAGATGCAGAGCACCTGGAATGCTTTTACATTGCTCTTCGAAATGCAAAATGTTACAGCCACTTTGGAAAACAGCTTAGAGTTTCTTATAAACATACACTTACCATATGGTCCAGCAATCCCATTCCTGGGTATTTACCTTAGAGAAATGTTCACATGAAACCTGTACATGGAATGTTCACAGTAGCTTTATTTGTAACAGCCCCAAAGTGGAAATAACCCAAATGTTCTTCAGTGAGTGAATGGATAAACAAACTGTGGTACTACTCAGCAATAAAAAGGAGTGAACTATTGATTCGCCCAACAACTGGAATGGATCTCAAAGGCATCATGCTGAAGGAAAGAAGCGAGTCTCAAAAGGTTATATATTGTATGATTCATTTATATGACATTATCAGAAGGATGTAACTATAGTGACAGAGAACGGATCAGTGGTTGTCAGGGCTTAGGGGTGGGGGGATGGTATGATAAAGGGATAGCACAAGGGAGTTTGGGGGGTAATAGAACTTTTTTTTATTATTCTGTTTGTGGTGATGGTTGAATGAGCCTATACAAGTGCTAAAATTCACCAAACTGTATGCCAACAAAATCAATTTTACTATATATTCATTTTAAAACAAAAATTAAAAATTATTGAACATCCTAAAGAGCTTTTGTTTATGTGGTTTATACCTATCAATATTTGCCATTATAGAAGTTACAAGTGATTTAAAAATTAAATATTAATTTGTTAATTCATTTAAAACAACAGGGCTTCCCTGGTGGCGCAGTGGTTGAGAATCTGCCTGCCAATGCAGGGGACACGGGTTCGAGCCCTGGTCTGGGAAGATCCCACATGCCACGGAGCAACTGGGCCCGTGAGCCACAACTACTGAGCCTGCGCGTCTGGAGCCTGTGCTCCGCAACAAGAGAGGCCGCGATGGTGAGAGGCCCGCGCACCGCGATGAAGAGTGGTCCCCACTTGCCACAATTAGAGAAAGCCCTCGCAGAGAAATGAAGACCCAACACAGTCATAAATAAAATAAATAAATAAATAAATAAATAAATAAATAAATAAAACAACAATACTGGATACATGCTACATGTTACATAAATAACATACTTGTAATGAAAAGTGACTATATATTCCAAAATATGCAAAAAATGTAATCTCATTGTTTTACATCTTTGCAATTCTCTTTCATGTCTGGCTGAATAGAAGACAGCTGGATTCTCATATCTGCTCTGCATCAATCTGTTGCAGTATCATAGGTCATGTAGCTTCGGGAAAACTGCTAAACACTTGATGGAGAGAGTGATAAATGAGAGTGATAAATGCAAAGAGAATCTCAGCATTCTTGTGAAAATACTTTTGACTTTGTGGACCCCTAAAAGGATCTTGGGGACCCCGAGATGTCCCTAGACGTCCCTTTCATTATCACTGCTAGTGTATGCCAAAATCTGATACCTGCTTAGGTCATTTTCAGCTTCAGCTCGCCGTCACTGATCTAACTTGGCCTTCCCTCTTTGTCTATGGTGCTTGGGAATTTCCTTTTCTTGATTCTAAACAAGGCTATATATATTCTGTTTCCATTACATGTATCCACCATTTATGTATCTGAAGTGGGATACATATCACATCAGCTTCATCTTCTTTATCAGCTGTAGTTCTCTCTATATATAATCATTGCACTATTGATCTTTTCTGTTTTGTTTGGTGTGATTTCCTTGTGCCTTTTCACAGTGTTTCTACCTTTTCAGTTGTGGGGTTTCTTTTCTTGTTTGCTTCTAATGTGGCTTTGTAATTTATTTTTCTTTTCTATTTTGTTTTGAGATTTAAAACTTGTTTTCTTAATTTCCTACTGTCTTCAATATCTTCTTTTGACCCTAGTATTTTTCAGTTCTCTTTTTAAAGAACCATCATGATACCTATAATAACTATATACCATCATGATAACCTATGGTATCTATATACCATCATGATATCAATAATACTTCCAGTGTTTCTTTGGTACCCTTTCTCACTGTGTATGCTGTTCATTTGCCTTTTGCTTATGTTCCTTTCTCTTTTCCTCATTTCCCCCTAGTTTCTATGCATAGGCCTTGAACTGGTTCCTTTTTGGTTACCACTCATATTTTGATGGGTCAGCTACCTGTTGCAAAATACTATAAAGCAGTCTACATCCTTGATATAGGTTTATTGTATCAAATACCTTGTCTCAAATCATATTAATTTATTTGTTCTAGGAGAACATCTCTATCTTTGTCATGCCTTACCAAGGGCAACGGTAGTGGGAACAGCTTTCTGCACTGGGTGGCAAGGCAATAAAGGAGTGTATTGTCTTTAGATAATTTAAAAATAATAATAAAAAACAACTAAAACTCAATCTGATTTTTATTATCACCAAACATCAGAAATTCTAAATAAATATCAGTGATAAAATACTCCTCCCCAACACCCCGGGAATGCTCCCATGGCCCTCCCCCCACTCCCCTCCCTGCCCATGCCTCTGATTCATCAGATCCATGTGAGTCAAGCCCTTTAGTGACACAATATCTTTACAAAGGGGCCTTCCAGTTTTTGCTGGGCTGCTTATGTTTATTTCCATTGCAGATCTATAATCCATTCCCCTGTTTTCAGTCTCACTTCTCATTCCTACCAACCTCCAAATCCTCTCTAGGACTCCACTGGCAAGATGGGCTTCAACCTCCACTCCAGCCTCCTCGTAAAAGTACTCTGGAGTTAGGCTTCTTCTCCTCTTCCACTCGAATATAGGCTCCATGAAGTCAGGGTTTTTTTTCTACTTTGTTCACGGATAGCAGGGACACTGCTCTTTTCCCAGTGTCCAGTACAGTGCCTGACATGTAGTAGGTGATTATCTATCTATCTATCTATCATCTATCTATCTACTTGACCATGGTCATATGTTTATCTGTATCGCTGTGTGGTGCATCTCAGCAGATGGTACAATAAGCAGCATTATGAAAGACTTACATGTCCCACCGTGGCATGGACTCATCAGGTAGCCACCAGACTTCATGGGGCTGTAAGGCCCAAAATTTACTCGGCAGCCAACTATGGGGACAGATGATTGAGGACTAGCTGCCAATCTCTGATATCCTGGCAGTGTCTAAAATATCAGGCAGGGAGGGATAAATTAGGAGGTTGGGGTTACCATATACACACTACTATATATAAAATGAGCATTCTCTATTATACAGTGTATTAATTATTAATTCTGTCTTTATTGGAAAAATGGGTATAAAGTAAAAATAGATCTTTTTGTTCTCTAAAAAATAGAATAATAATTCTAAATAAATAAACAAACAAACAAATAAATAAAATATCAGGATTGTAGCACCGACTTGGTGGTAGATAGGGTTAGGTCTGAGATAGTATTACTGGTGAAATGGGGGCTCAGGGACAGAAATTAGGTTGAATTATTGAAATAAAGTTATATTTATTTCACTCAAGTTTGTGGACAACAGGTTAATACTACATACACATATATATAGCTAACATAATTGAAACCATATCTTTGGAATAGATAGTACATTCACATGTGATGGTGGCATTTCATACTTACTGCTCTGTACTTTGCTTTTTTTCACTTAACATATCTTGACAATTACTCCATATGAGTACATAAAGAGTTTTCTTTTTAACATCTGCATTTTAGTCCATTGCCTAGAGATACCATAATTTATTTAACCAGTTCTCTATTGATAGATGTTTAGGTTGTCTCCAACATTGCAATAAATAACCTTATATATCATTTTGCCTGTATGCAAGTATGTCTATAGGATAAATTCCTACAAGTGAAATTGCTTAGTATAAATATGTGCTTTTGTAATTTTGATGGATAGATTTTGACTAATTGCTCTACACAGAGGCTGTATCCATTTAATAGCTACCAACAATATCTCTCTGTCATCCTCACCACTATGGTGAGTTAGTAGACTTTTTTAATCCTTGCCAATCTAACATAGAAAATATGGCAACTCAACTTAGTCTTAATTTGCCTTTCTCTTATTATGACTGAAGTTGAGAAACATTTACATGTAGGAGACTTTTATTTCTTTTTCTGTGAACTGTCAATATTCTTTGCCCACATTTTTTACTGTGGTCTTTTTCATATGGATTTGTAGGAGTTCTTTGTATTTTAGGAAAATAAGCCCTGTGTGATATGAATTGTAACTATTTTTTATAGTTTGTTATCAGTCTTTTGGTGTTGCTTACGGTGGGTTAGAGCAAAAAATCATACTTTTATTATAAAATATTACAAACATATGGAAAAGTGCACAGAATAATGTATCAAATACTCATGTACCCTAAATTTTGTTATTTGGGCATGCTTACATACTTTTTTTTTTTTTTTTTTTGGCCTCACTGCACGGCATGTGGGATGTTAGTTCCCCAACCAGGGATCGAACCTGCATCCCCTGCATGGAGTCTTAACCACTGGACCGCCAGGGAAGTCCCTATTTGTCTTTTTAAAGAAATAAGATACTACAGATGAAGCCCCCTTTGTACTCCTTCCAGATCCACTCCCCTCTCTCCCTCCCCCAAGGTAATTACTATTCTGAAATTTATCTGTATTCTTCCCATCAATGTTTCTATACTTTCACTTATAGGTATGTGTCCATAAAAACAGTACTTAGTACTGTTTGGTGTATTTTTTAAATTCTATATAAATAATATCAAACTGTATGTATAACTTCCAAGTTTGTTTTTTACTCAATATTATGTTTGTAGGATTTATCCTTGTGGCTACGTATAGACCAAATTAACTGATTTTTATTTCTATAAAGCATTCCACATATTAATATACCAACATTTAGTCATCTCATCTCTCACTGGTGGAAATTTTACTATAAAAAGCAACACTCTGTGTGCAAGAGTTCTCTAGGGTTTATACCTAGAAGCCCAGTGGCTGGCTAGTACCACGTCCCTTTCAAAACCTGTGAGAAAACAAAATAAAACAACCAAACTCCAAACTGTTCTCTAAAGTGGTACCAATATATACTCCAGCCAGCAGTATATGAAAATCCCAGTTATTCTAACATCCTTGCCGATGCCAACTTGGTAGTCTCAGACTTTAAAAATTTTCCAGTCTGATGAGTATGAAAATTGTGTCTCAATATTGTTTAATTTGCATTTCCTAATTGCTAGTCAAATTGAATATCATCCATCTGGGTTTCCCCTTCTGTGAATTGCCAGTTCATATCTGTTTGCTCATTTTTCCCATTGGCTTGTATATACTTCTTATTGCTTTATAAGAGTGATTTCTATATTCTGGATAATAGAGGTACACGGAACACACATGAATGACGTCCATGTTCAGTCAAAGTCAAGGCCAAAGCTGAATATCATTATCATAGCATAAACTCCTGAATTACAAGAATAATTCTGAAATTTTATCAGTAAGGTTTTTTACAATTACAATTTTATTAACAAACTTTTAACAATTTGACATTATAATGCAGGAATATGAATTTCTCAGTGCTGTCAGCAGCTAGACTCCTCCTGTGCTTACTAGAGTGCACATTTTCAGTACTAAACACTACTCACCTTCCACTGAGATCAGTGGAAAAATAAGATATTTACACTTATACGTGGAATCTAAAATATGACACAAATGAACTTATCTACGAAACCGAAGCAGACTCACAGATGTAGGAACAGACTTGTGGTTGCTGGGGGCGGGGGGAGGGGAAGGGATGGATTGGGAGTTTGGGGTTAGCAGATGCAAACTATTCTATATAGGATGGATAAACAACAAGGTCCTACTCTACAGCACAGGGAACTATATTCAATATCCTGTGATAAAACATAATGGAAAAGAATATGAAAAAGAATGTATATATATATATGTATAATATGAATATATGAATCACTTTGCTGTACAGTAGAAATTAATACAACATGCAAATTATATTTGAATAAAATAAATTTTTAAAAAATGAATAAGATATTTAGGGCGCTTCTCATTTTTCTCTAAAACTTTTTTCTTTTGAACTCTTTATAATCTTTATTAAGTCTGAACTAAAGGTGATTTATAATAAATGTTGTTATACATGATTTTGGAGTTTTTCTACCACATGAAATTTTGACATGGAAAAGATGGCATTTTGCTCTTAATCCATCTTCGCAAGCTATGAGGAATTCTCAAATAAGGCTTATAGTCTAAATGGAACTAAGCAACTAAAAATTAAATATAATTCTTAAATTTTATTTTGTTTAATGTTATGAATGCTCTGTGTGGAAACAACTCTTACAAACAATAAAATTATTGTATAATCAAATATCTATTACTCTGCCTTGGATTATTATATAAAATAACATAAACATCTGTTAGTTCAAAAAGCATATAATGCCTTTCCTAAAATTGTCTAGCTAACATACTCTCTCTTAATATTGGCATTAAAGGTCAACCTATGTCCCTATTTAACTATGAAATCTCTTAATCGCTTTTTGACATAAAATTAACAGCTTGCCCAATCATTAATTATTGCAGAATTTGCTCTTGCAATAATAAATAAAACTTTATTCTTCAAGGGACTGATAGAATTTCAATATATAAAACAAATTTTTTTGGCTTCAAGTTACATCTGGAATATTTTCCTTCATGCCTTTTGCTGTTTATGTTCTGTATAAGAAATCGTGAAGTTATAATATTCTCCTGTATTTTCTTATGAAGGTTTTAAAGTTCTGTTTTTCACATATAAGACTTTAACCTATCTGAATTTTTTTTTCAGGGTTACGATGTCAAGTACTGGCTTAATTTAATTTTTCCATGTGAGTAACCAATTGTCCCAGCAGATTTATTAAATTATCTATCTTTACCCACTAATTTGTAATGCTCCCTCTTTGAATACAAAGTTTCCATATGCATGTGGATTTTTTTTTTCTGGATTCTCTATTCTGCTCCATTGATCTATTTATCTATACCTTCTTCTCCTTCAAATTTATTTTGCTGTCCTTGGCCCTTTGTTTTTTCATATAAATTCTAAAATTTGTTTTCCCAGTTACATGAAAAAATCTTTGGGTATTTTAATTGGATTTGTGTTGAATTTTAAATTAGTGAGATTTTTTAAAATTCCATGAACATGCTCTATTTCTCCATTTATCTAGGTCGTATTTATGTGTTACAATGAAATTTTTAACATATTCCATGTAAGTTTTGCATTGTTGGTTAGATATTCCTAGGAACATTATATGTTTAGTTGCTGTTGTGAAAGTCTTTTATTTTTATTTTTTTTTAATTAATTTATTTATTTTTGGCTGCGTTGGGTCTTCGTTGCTGCGCGCCGGCTTTCTCTAGATCAGGGGCTACTCTTCGTTGCCGTGCACGGGCTTCTCATTGCGGTGGCTTCTCTTGTTGCAGAGCACGGGCTCTAGGCGCACGGGCTTCAGTAGTTGTGGCACGCGGGCTCAGTAGTTGTGGCTCGCGGGCTCTAGAGCGCAGGCTCAGTAGTTGTGGCACACGGGCTTACTTGCTCCACGGCATGTAGGACCTTTCCGGACCAGGGCTTGAACCCGTGTCCCCTGAATTGGCAGGCGGATTCTTAACCACTGTGCCACCAGGGAAGCCCCTGAAAGTTTTTTTAAAAAAACATTTTCTAATAGGTTGTTGCTGGCATATAGGAATGTTCAATTCCTGTACACTGATCTTGTCTCCAGCAACACAGCTGAACTCTCTTGTTGGTTCTAATAGTTTGTTGTAAACTCTCTCGAATGGGGTGCTGTTGATGCCCTGTCCCATACCCCTTGGCTCATCTCTGTGTTCATCTACAGCTGTGGTAGAAGGTATTTGTCAAGCTGACTACTCTCCTCCTAAAAGGCATGAGTGTCTCTGCTTCTTTCCTTGAGGGCTTTGTCCAGCAAAACTAGAGCTTGGAGACACCACCGGGAAGGCTGTGGGGGAGCTAACACCTCTGGGGTAATATTCAACCAATGGGGGTGGGGAGAGTCAGTGGATAAATGCTCCGATCTCCCTGTCCTTCAGCAGAGTGGTTCTGACACATGTGCCACATGTGTGGCACACAGAGGGTCCTAGTGAGGTTGATTCCCAGATACGCATAGTGCTAACCAGCTCATTAATACATCTTGTATTGCTTTTTCTCCCATTCCCACGTAACTTCCTCACTCCCTCACTTGTGCTTATTTGGATCACCTCTCAAATAAACTACCTGCCCCCAAATCCTACTATCTAAGGGTCTGCTTTTAGGAGAATCCTAACTAAAATAAGTGGTTTATCTAGTTAATCTTATCATCTTTAAATAATGAGTCTTTTCCAACTCCTATACCTTTTTCTCCTGGTCTTACAACACTGGTTAGGAACTCCCCCACCGCCAGTACAGAGTAAATATAAAATAGAATGTAAAGTCAAGTGATAAAGGCATCCTAGTCTTATTTCTGAAATTAAAGGGAATGCTTCTAATATTTTATTTTCAAGTATGATGTCTGCTGTAGATTTTTGGTTCTCTATCAGGTTAAGAAAAATTTCTCTACTCTTAGTTTGAAATATTTTAAAAATCATGAATGGGTATTTTATTAAATGATTTAAATGTACTTATTAATATCATTTTTCTTTAATTTGTTAATGTGATAAATTTTATAGATTTCCTTTAAATAATTTTAAAATTTAGATTTGCATCTTGTCAAAGTTATATAAGCATTTAGAGTCAAAAAATTCTACAAGGCTTTTTATGAAAAACTACATTCCCCTCTAGCCTTCCCCCATTTCCCACTCCCCAGAGGCAACAACTTCCAACTCATGTTATTTTATTTTGATATTATTTTAAAAAAAGAGTATTCTGACACTTGTTAAAATGGTAAGGAAGACTTTATTCAGGACTTTTTTTTTTTAATAAATGTATTTATTTTATTTTTGGCTGTGTTGGGTGTTCATTGCCGTGTGCGGGCTTTCTCTAGTTGCGGCGAGTGGGGGCTTCTCATTGCGGTGGCTTCTCTTGTTGCGGAGCATGGGCTCTAGGCACATGGGCTTCAGTAGTTGCGCACGTGGGTTCAGTAGTTGTGGCTCACGGGCTCTAGAGCACAGGCTCAGTAGTTGTGGGGCATTGGCTTAGTTGCTCCGCGGCATGTGGGATCCTCCCAGACCAGGGATCGAACCCGTGTCCCCTGCATCGGCAGGCGGATTCTCAACCACTGCGCCACCAGGGAGGCCCTTTATTCAGGACTTTTGTGATAGGTGTCAAGACTATCACAATAGGGGAGAGAGACTGGACTCAACTCTGAATACAACAAGGATAAGTGGGGATTTATAGCCAGTGGGCAGAATGAGGGGGTCAGTGGATGAGAAATTACTAAGAGGAGACATCACAGTAGGGGGATTCTTGTTAAACTGACCTAACAGGATTCTTGCTGAAGGCAAGCCAGAGTGATCAGACATCAAAGTGGGGGATTCTCTCTAAAATAACTTAGCAGGATTCCTGGTAAAACTGGACTAGGCAGGCAGATGACAGGGCCCAAGGATGAGATCTAGTCCAAAAGAGGTCTCAGAGGAGCCTGACTAAAGTTTGGTCAAGGAGAAAATCTTTGTCAGTTTTTACCTTGTGGCAGAGATTGTTAGTTTTGCTCATCCAAAGCTAGCTGGGCACACAGCATTTTTGCAGCTTCCCTTGCAATTAGGTGGGTCATTTGTTCTGTAAAATTTCACTTAACCCCCTGTTTTCAGGATATCACCCCCATCTTCAACTATGCTTTTTGTTCCCTGGTATGGAGATCCTTTTTTACCCTCTCCAAAGAATAAATCTCCTTCTCAGCTTAGATGGGAGAGAGGAAGTTATATGGTTGAAGACAGGAAGAGGGGATAGGTTCTGGGGTATAACTAACGAAGCCGAATCCGGCCTCTGTACCCCGACACCGAATTAAATCTCAGACACAGAGTTTTGGATGAGGTAGAAAAGAATAGCTTTATTGCTTTTCCAGGCAAAGGGGGCCACGGCAGGCTAATGGCCTCAAAACTGTGTGTCCCAACCTGGAAAGGGTAGTGAGAAGTTTTATAGTAATGGTTCAAAGGGGGCATGATCAGCTCATGGACAGTCTTATGATTGGTTGGTGGTGAGGTAAGTGGGAATCGGCATCATTAACCTTTTGGTTCCAACCTGTCGGGGGTCTACGTGCTTGTGGGCAGCTTTGGGCAGCATACCATCATTAACCGTTAACTTCTCTCACCTGGTGGAGGTTTCAGTATCTGCAAAACGGCTCAAACATATTGTTGTGTGTCTCCATTGGTGGGGAACCAAGACGTTGCCCCAAGCCTGCACTATTGTTTCTCTTGACTATTCCTCTTTGGTTTTGCATCCCCTCCCTTCCCTAATTAGCAACTGTTTGAACCTGCCCATTGGAACTCAGGGAAGGTCATGGAGGCTGAATGAAGCCTATTTCCTGTAATCAAAGAAATGGGGGACACAGGATGTCTTTTGTGCCGAGGAGCCCCACAGGGTCCTGCTTGGTATCACTACTGCTTCTTCTTCTTCTTTCTTTGAAATAATTGCACCTTTAATTTATTGAATACTTATGATAGTGTGATGGTGCCAGGAATTCTGCTGAAGACTAAACATGCACTATCTCTTTGCACCTTCACAACAACTCTTTGAGAAAGATTCTGTTATTATAACCTACATTTTAAATTTGAGGTACAATTCACAGGCTATAAAATTTACCCTTTTAAAGTGTACAATTTGGTGGGGTTTAGTATATTCACAGGATTGTGTGCAACAATTACCATTATCTAATTCCAGAACATTTTCATCATCCCCAAAGGAAACCCTGCAACCACTAGCAGTTACTCCCACTCTCCCCTCCCCCAGCCCCCAGCAACCATTAATCTCTGTCTCTATGGATTTGCCTATTCTGTACATTTCACATAAATGGAATCATACAATAAGTGACCTTTTGTGTCTGGCTTCTTTCACTTAGCATAATGTTTTCAAGATTCACCCATGTTGTAACAGGTATTGGTACTTCATTCTTTTTATAGCTAAATAATATACTATTTTGTAGATATACCACATTTTGTTTTTCCATTCATCAGTTTAGGGTCATTTGGCTTGTTTCCAGATTTGGGCTATGAGGAATAATACTGCCTTGAACACTCATGTACAAGTTTTTGTGTGAACATATGTTTTCACCTTTCTTGGGTATATTCCTAGGAGTGGGATTGCTGGGTCATATGATAACTCTGTGTTTAACTTTTTGAGGAACTGCCAAACTGTTTTCCAAGCAACTGCATCATTTTACATTCCCACCAGCAATGTACGAGGGTTCCAATTTCTCCACATCCTTGTCAACTCTTGTTATTGTCTGTTTTTTCTTGTCAAATCCTTTTTCTACATCTATTGAGAGAATCACCTGTTTTCCTTCATTCTATTAATAGGGTGTATTACATTGATTGATTTTCATATGTCAACCCAACTTTGCATCATGGGATAAATCCCACTTTGTCATGGTGTATACTCCTTTTTGTATGCTGCTGGACTTGGTCTACTAGTATTTTGTTGAGGATTTTCACATCTACTTTCATAAAGTATATTACCGGTCTATAGTTTTGTAATATTTTTGTCTGGCTTTGGTATGAGTGTAATACAGACCTCATAGAATGAGTTGGGAAGTGTTCCATCCTCCTGTATTTTGGGGGAGAGTTATGAAGGATTGTTGTTAATTCTACTGTAAACATTTGGTAGAATTTACCAGTGAAACCATTTGCTCCTGGGCTTTTCTTTGAGTACTAACTGCTTCTTAAATTTTCAACTAAGCCCTCTATTTTTGGTCTCACCATCACCCCTAATTTCAGAGGTTCTTGGTGACATCAATTCCTGAGTGTTTTGAGAATTTCTTGGCATAAATTGGGTTGGCTCTCTACTTGCTCCACTGCCATTTTAGGATTCAGCTTTCATTGGGGCTGCTAAGTCAGTTGTCATTCATCCATCTGCTTTCTCTGGCTTCTTTCAAGACTTTCTCTGCCTTTGGTTTTCCGAAGTTTGAATATGCCTAGGTGTGGGTTTTTTGTGTTTTATTTTGTTTTGTTTGGTGTTCTCTGAGCTTCCTGGATCTGTAGTTTTGTGTATGTAAATAATTTTGGACCATTTTTGGCCATTATTGCTTCAAATATTTCTTCTGCATACATACATATATATATATATATATATATATATATATTCTCTCTCCCTCTCCAAACTCAGTTTTCAGCAATATGTCAAAATTACTGGTCAAGTAAGTGGTCTTACTGCTATGGCTTCCACTGGCTTCTATTCCAGGTAAGCACATCTTGGGTGCTGAATCTCTTTGGATCTGCCTGTCTCTCTAGATTTCAAGATGGCAGTTTGCCCTGTGACTTCAGTTCTCTGACGGTCTAAGAAAATAATCTATTTTCAGTTCACCCAGCTTTCTTGTTGTAAGGATGGGAGTAATAAGTTCTAAGCTTTTTACATATTGGAGCTGAAACCAAAGCTACTTTCTAGATCTCCCAACTTTATTGCTCTTATATACTCTCTCATTCTCCTTATCTTTGTGGATTTGTTGCTTTTTAAAATTCCTTTAGGGACTTCCCTGGTGGTCCAGTGGATAAGACTCCGCACTCCCAATGCAGGGGTCCCGGGTTTGATCCCTGGTCAGGAGACTAGATCCTGCATGCATGCCGCAACTAAGAGTCCACATGCTGCAACTAAGAAGCCCATGTGCTGCAACTAAAAGATCCCACATGCCACAACTAAGACCCGGCGCAGCCAAAATAAATAAATATTAAATAAACAAACAAACAAACAAATAAATAAAATTCCTTTACTATTAATTTAGTGGGGTCTTGGGAGAGAGGAAAAGCTAATGTGGGATTCAACCCTCCATCTTTAGCAAAATGTCTCAATAGATTTTCTAGTATTAACCCATCCTTGCATCCTTTGGACATGATATACCTTTTTTATATACATTGCTAATTCAGTTTGCTAGCATTTTGGGGATTTTTGTGTCTAGGTTTGTAAGTGAAGTTGGTTATTATCCATAAAGATTATATATTTGTTGCACATAATGATGTGGAAGTACTCCGTCCTTTTATATTTCCTGGAACAGTTTGTATTAGGTAGATTTGGTAGATCTCACCTTAGAAACGTATTTTTTAATTTAGTTTAGGGGAGAGAAGATTTTTACTAACTATTGATTCAAATTTTTAGAATATTTATATAACTCTTAGGCTTTCTATTCTCCTTAAATAAGTTTTGCAAAGTTATATTTTTTTAGAAGATTGTTCGTTTCATCTACAATTTTACATTTATTGGTAGAAAGTTGTTTGTAGTATTTTAGAATTATTTTTAAAAATCCATTGTACCTGTAATTTTGTCACTCTATTCATTCTTTTTTTTAAAATAAATTTATTTATGTATTTATTTTTGGCTGCATTTAGTCTTCGTTGCTGCTTGCAGGCTTTCTCTAGTTGTGGTGAGTGGGGGCTACTCTTTTTTTTTTCTTTTTTTTAACATCTTTATTGGAGTATAAATTGCTTTACAATGGTGTGTTAGTTTCTGCTGTATAACAAAGTGAATCAGCTATACATATACATACATCCCCATATCTCCTCCCTCTTGCATCTCCCTCCCACCCTTTGTTTCAGTGCGCGGGCTTCTCATTGTGGTAGCTTCTCTTGTTGTGGAGCACAGGCTCTAGGTGCACGGGCTTCAGTAGTTGTGGCACGCAGGCTCAGTAGTTGTGGCTCGTGAGCTCTAGAGCACAGGCTCAGTAGTTGTGGCACACAGGCTTAGTTCCTCAGTGGCATGTGGGATCTTCCCAGACCAGGGCTCGAACCCGTGTCCCCTGCATTGGCAGGTGGATTCTTAACCACTGCGCCACCAGGGAAGCCCCCTGTTCATTCTTAATATTATTCACTTGTGCCTCTTGTTTTCTTGTTCAGTCTTGCTAGAGGTTTATCTTTTCTAAGAACCAGGTTTGGGTTTTATTGATCTTCTCTATTGCTTTCTTGTTTTCTGTTTCATTGATTTATGATCTTACATAGCTTATACCTTTGTTGTGCTTTCATTACATTTAATTTGTTGTCAGTTTTCTAACTTCCTGAATTAGATGATTAAGTCCTTAAAATTCAGCCTTCTTTCTAATAAAAAGTATTAAAGGCCATACAGTTCCCCCTAAGTTCTGCTTTAGCGGTCTCTCACAAGTTTTAATATCGATGTTATCATTCAGTTCTAAATACTTTCTAATTTACATTATGATTTTTCTTTAACCCATGAGCTAATTAAAAATGTTTTTTAAACATTCCAAACAATTTTTAAAGCTTGTTGTTGTTGTTTATTTCTAATTAAGTTAGTTCAGGGAAAGTGATCTGGATGAAACCAATTCTGTGGTATTTATTGAGACTTACTTTATAGCCAAGAACGTGGTCAATATCCCAAGTGTGCTTGAAAACAAAGTGTATGTATTACCTCTTATGTGCATGGCAATGTATTTGTGAGTGTGTGTGTGTTTGTGTATGTATATATATGTGTAATATATATTATTGTGTGTGTGTATATATATATATCCATCCATTAGATTGAACTTGATAATTGTACAGTTCAGATATATGTTCTTATTGGCTTTTTTGTCTGATTAATCTAACAGTCTCTAAGGAAGGTATGCTAAAATCTCCCACTATGATTATAGATTTGTCAGTTTATCCTCATAATTCTGACCATTTTTCCTTTATATATTTTGGAGCTATGTTACTAAATATATAAAATTTAGAATTTTTATATCTTCCTACTGAACTGTTCCTTTTATCATCACATAGTGATGCTCTCTATCACTAATAATGATTTTGGTCTTATAATCTATTTTGTATGTTATAAACAGAGCTACACTAGCTTTCTTTCATTAAGGATTTTCCTGAATATCTTTTTTCATTCCTTAATACTTCCAACCTGTGACCTTTTGTTTTAGATATGTCTCTTTTAAAGAGCACATGGCTAGATTTTTCAAAATCCAATCTGACACTATTAACTGGAGAATTTAATCCATGTGGATTATTGTTATCTTGTATTATTGTATTTGGATTTGTTACCACCATTTTTATTTGCGCTTTCTATTTACCCTAATTTTTCAGCACTTCTTTATTTTTCTTCTCCTTTCTTGCCTTCAATTTGATTGATGGGGGTTTTCCCATTCAGTAGCTTGGAAGTTATATAGTCTTTTTTGTTGTTATTTGTTTTTGTTTCTGTTTTTGGCTGTGTTGGGTCTTTGTTGCTGTGCGCGGGCCTTCTCTAGTTGCAGCGAGTGGGGGCTACTCTTCGTTACAGTGCGCGGGCTTCTCATCATGGTGGCTTCTCTTGTTGCAGAGCATGGGCTCTAGGTGCGCGAGCTTCAGTAGTTGTGGCACATGGGCTCAGTAGTTGTGGCCCGTGGGCTCTAGAGCGCAGGCTCAGTAGTTGTGGCGTGCGGGCTTAGTTGCTCCACGGCATGTGGGATCTTCCTGGACCAGGGCTTGAACCCATGTCCCCTGCATTGGCAGATGGATTCTTAACCACTCCGCCACCAGGGAAGCCCTATATAGTCTTTTTAAAATTATTCCATTTTCTCCCTCTACTAGTGTGTAAATTAGGAAATTATGCACTGCACTCTGTTTCTAGTTTTTAATGGTTACCTCAGAAATAATGACATGCATAATTAACTTAAAAAAGTCTAAAATGAAAAAATATTCCTTTACCTTCCTTCCAGATAATACAAGAGTTTAGAACATTTTAACTCCATTGACTGTCCCAACTCACATGCTTATTATTGTCTAGTATTTCAAGTCTAGACTACCAATGATTATTGTTTAATACCTCATAGTTATTTACATTTGTCCACATGTTTACCATCATCTTTACTTTTCATTCTTTCATTCATCCCATATCTTCCATCTGGGATAATTTTCCTTCTACTTTTTACTTACAATACACTCCTTTGAATTTCCTTCAGTGAGTATCTGCTGGTGAGGAACTATCTCAATGTTTGTGTGACAATGTCTTTATTTCACTCTCATTCTTTAAAAAAAATTTTGCTGAGCATAGAATACTAAGTTAACAATCAGCAAATTGAAGATCATTCCACTATCTTCTGATTGTTGAGACGTCAGCTGTCAGTCTAATGACTGTTCCTATGACATGATCTGTCATCTTTCTCTGACTTCATTTTCTCTCTCTTTGGTTCTTTGCAGAGTCTGGGTTAGACCTCTTTCTATTTATCCTACCTAGGATTTGTTGGGCCTCTTGAATGTGTGGGTTGATTTCTTTCATGAGGATGAGAAACATTCTCAGCCATTATCTCTTCAAATATTGACTCTGCCCCATCAATATTCATATTCTCTTTCTCTCACACTATAATCAGATGTGTGCTAGATTTTCTCATTGCATCCTCCACGTCCCTTACTCTCTTTCCTGTATTTTCTATTTCGTTTCCTCTCCATACAACATTCTTGATCATGTCTTCAGGTTTATCTTCTAGTTCATTAATGCTCTCTTCACTTATGTCCACATTTCTGCCAGATACATTTACTGAGTTGGTATTTTTCACTTCTAGAAGTTATTTTTCATTTTTTCCCAATATGCGATATCACTTTTTATAGATTTCTCTTCCTTGTGGATATTTTCAAATTAACAATTTGTTTCTTTAAACATGTATACATAGTTGTTTTAAAATATGGGTCTGGTAATTCTCTTATCTGAAATCTGTGTGAGTCTGTTTCTGTTATTTCTCATTCCTGCTGTTTCTAACTCAAGTTGCCTTGTTTCCTTGTATGCCAATTTTAGTCTGTTTTCTGGTCATTGTGCCCTTGAAAACTTATTTGTGGGGGTTCCCTGAGGCCTGGAATGGATAGATTCTCCTCCAGAGGCTTTGTATTTGTTTCTACTGAGTACTGTGGCGTACTACCTGTCTGAAAGCCACTTAAATCCAAAGTAATAGCTTGAAGTTCCCTGGCTGATTCAGGCCATGGGTGATAGGGGTGCAAATCTGAGGACTGGAGTGTGGCCTCATTTTCTCAGGGATGATTTTTTTTTTACCCACTCCCCCCTTTTTAAAGATTTTATCATTTATTTAATTTTTATTGAAATATAGTTGATTTACAATGTTGTGTTAGTTACAGCAAAGTGTACAGCAAAGTGATTCAGTTATACATATATATATATATGTAATATATTCTCTTTTTAGATTCTTTTCCATTATAGGTTACTACAAGATATTGAGTATAGTTCCCTGTGCTATACAGTAGGCCCTTGTTGGTTATCTATTTTATATATAGTAGTGTATATATTTTAATCCCAAACTCCTAATTTATCCTTCCCCTTCCCCCTTTGATAACTGTAAGTTTGTTTTCTACGTCTGTGAGTCTATATCTGTTTTGTAAATCAGTTCATTTGCATCGTTTTTTTTTAGATTCCACATATAAACTATATCATATGATATTTGTCTTTCTCTGTTTGGCTTACTTCGCTTAGTATGATAATCTCTAGGTCATGTTGCTGCAAATGGCATCATTTCATTCTTTTTTATGGCTGAATAATATTCCATTGTGTATATGTACTACATCTTCTTTATCCATTCCTCTGTTGATGGACATTTAGGTGCTTCCATGTCTTGGCTATTGTAAATAATGTTGCTATGAACATTGGGGTGCATGTATCTTTTCGAATTAGAGTTTTCCCCAGATATATGCCCAGGAGTGGGATCACTGAATCATGTGGTGACTCTATTTTTAGTTTTTTAAGGAAACTCCATACTGTTCTCCATCCCACTCCCCTTTCTTATACCCTTTATTTTTAGCAAGAGAGCTCTGCTTGGTGCCTAGACAGCCTTTTGTACAGTTCTCTGGGACTGTTGGGAACAGGGGCAGATTTCATTTTGGTTGGCCCTTACACAGCTGATATAGCTCTTTGAGGTCTCAGCTTAATGTGGAGAGGGTCTCCTATTAAACCCCTACCATGGGCTGGCCCTGAGCCTTAACTTCTCTCCCTCCAGCCCTGTGTGGCCACTGGTTCAAAGCTCAGGTGGGCAATGTAGGCAAATGCCCTCAGAGCAAATTGACTTTGGTGTGCCAATACTCTACTTAACCTGTCTGGTTACAAGCTTTCATCCAAAAATTGGCCTGAAAGTTTCCCTTTGTCCTCTCAGCTCTTCAGTGGTTTTGAAAATGTTTATCCAGTGTATTTCATTACTTCAGTAGGAAAGTTGAATCAAATAACCAAGCCTGCCATTGCCAGAAACTAGAAGTCCACACTCTTAAATGTTTAAACATTCATACTTGACTTAACAAGGTCCAAATGCAGGCAATATCCCTACTCTCCTCCCAAACAACACAAGAGCCTTAGAATGCTTTAAATATTAATAGCTTCCCGCTGTTTTACATGTTTTTGTGCTCTAGTGCCAGTTTTTTTTATACCTCCATATGATTCAACATTATTGTTTTATGCACTTAATGCTTATTTAGATTGCCCCATGTTTACCAATTTTTGTTCACTGTTCCTTGCCTCCTATTCATTCCTCCTCTCCAATTTCAATTTCCTTCTTCCTGAAGTATATCTTTCAGTAGTTATTTTAGTTAAGTCTATTATTGCTAAACTTTCTTAGGTTTATTTCTTCTGAAAACGTCCTTATTCCACTCTCAAAAAAAAAAAAAAAGAGTAGAAGTTCATCTCATCAGTATTTCTTGGGAGTACTAATTCTCCTCCTTGTGGCAGCTGGTGACTCACCTTCATGGCGTGTCATTTCTTTGCAAGTACAATCTTTTTATTGTTTGTTTCTGAGTACATCTTGGGCAGATATTGTCTTTTTCTGTGGGATTCTATGTGCCCAGTATTGTAAAAATGTGTTTGCTTTTGCTGAGGTTCTAGAGGTTTGAATTGTTCTGCTCCAATTTTTGTTTTAATTTTTCAGCATGTGATTCCCATAATACACAGTAGGGTAAATTTAGACCCCATATCCACATATGACATAGGCCTGGGATTTTTATTTCTTCTTGTGGCTCCAGAGAGAGCATAAGACTTTTCATGGCTTACTCTCCAAACCCCTTTTTAATGAACAGAGAAGCTACTAAGGGCTTTATCCAGAGGCTTTAATTACAGCTTCTCTGCCTCTGGTGGACCTGAGGCTGTGTTGCCAGTACCTGCATGAGCACTAGATTCGCGGCTCTGAGCCCCTAGCCCCTACGGCCTGATATCTAGAACCAATACCACAAATAGGTTATTGCAGTGTCTGTTTACAATTACTAGACTGGCTTTTTCTTTTTTCTCTGGAGATTTTACCTTTTGTTTTTTTAAGCTCAGCTATAAATTAAAATTTTTGTTACAGTTTATCTAGTGTTACTATGTGTTTGTAGTTGGGGGGGGCGCTATTCATGTCGTCTTAGTGTGCTATATTGCCAGAAGAAAATCATACTTTATACACATGATTTTGCGCTGTAGTTATACTTAAGCATTTTCTCTTATCACATCCATCCTCATAATTATGCACTTCTCTGAGTTCCAAGGAAATTAAGTCCCCCTCAGGACCATCTAGATTAAGGGTACATATGAGGCCAGGTCTCTGTAGCATGTTGGATCATTCTCCGGATATACCACCTATGTAGTTTAAATACATCACTCCCCTGGGGTCTAAAGTTCCTTAGCAGAGTGATTTTCAACTTCACAAAATTTTAGTAGCAGAACTCTTTCTTCAGATATTACTTGGAACCCCCAAATATAAAATCAATAACGCCCTCTTATTGATTTTATATTTCAGAGTTCCTGATTCTCACCAATTTGCCCCTCCTCTAGCTCCCCAAGGTGTTCTCCAGGGCCATCTTCATAGATTCCTTGGGCACCAAGTACCACAGTATGAAAACAAATTGAATGTGGTCCTCAGAATGTGGTCCCAGAGCCAGAAGCATGAGCATCAACTGGGAATGTGTTTGAAATGCAAATTCTCAATGCTGCCCCCATCCCAGGACTACTGAAATCAGAAACTCTGGGGGTAGGACCCAGCAAGCTGCGTGTTAACAAGTCCTCTAGGTGATTCTGATGCACGTTTAAGTTTGAGGCCTCACTAGAATAGAGTATCGCATTCAGGAGCTATTGGAACAGGGTTGGAGTATTGCCCAAAATTAACATTTCTGGGTGCCTAAATAAGCCCAAACTTATCTGGCAGGCTGTTTTCCATCCACTGTTTTCTTGTACATGAAGGTGATTAAAGACCCTCTCAAGGTCCAACTTTGCAATGGCCTGGGTCCCTTTGAATTGGTTCAATAAGTGAGAAATCACTAGGAAGACTAGGGAATCCTTACTTTTAGTTCATTAGGCAGAAATAATGACACGCTACGTAATTTTTCTTGACAACAAGACTTCAGATCTGAAGCTCATAAAATAATGTTGAGCAAAAGAGGCCAGACACAAAAGCGTACATACTGAAGAGTTCCTTTTATAGATGGCACTTTAAAAGGCAACACTAATCTACAGTGAAGAAAGTCAGAATAGGGATTACCCTTTGGGGTTATTGACTATAAGGAAGCAGAAAGGGGGCCTGACTTATGGGTAACGTTCTATTTCTTGATCTGAGTGCTGTTTACAGAGGTGTGTTCATTTTGTAGAAATTCATGAAGTTGTACCCTGATGATATGTGTATTTCCTGTATATTTGATATGCTTCAATGCAAGAGTTTAAAAGTAGCATTAGGTCACCTGCAGGGGAAGGTCAGTGTGTAAACGACACACTACTGTGGGTGCTCGGCTACATAGTCTCAGAGGACCAGGGCCTTTGCTTCTGGGTGTGAAATACACATTTGGTGCAAACATAGGTTCCTGGCACCAGGTCTATTGCATTATGACAATGAGTAGTATGGGGTCCATTTTTGTTTGTTTGTTTGTTTGTAATTTATCTTTATTTTTATAGCAGAGTAAAGCTGATTTACAATGCTGTGTCTTTCTGGTGTACATCCACTTGATTCACTTACAGAGAGACATATATATATTCTTTTCCATATTCTTACCAGTCTTATATATTCTCTTACAGTGATTACAATGTGTTGAGTCGAATTCTATGTGCTATACAGTGCTTTTTCTTGATTGGAAAAGACCTCTTGGTTGATGGCATCCCTGATCAGGATTCCCTGTGGATGGGGAAGAAGTGAGGCAGTTACCAAATGTGACCTGTAGGCCAGAGTAAGTTTCAGCACCTGGCTACTCCAGGAAATGGGAAGTGATAGGGTTCTGGATTTCCAAATCCAATTGGAAATTGGATTTCCAATTTCTTAGGCCAAGAAACTGTGGGAAGCATGTGTAGTGGGTAAAAGGTAAGTACCCCATTGTTTGGTCCTTCATCCTGAGCTCTATGGGTGGATAAGGCCCCCAGTTGTGAGCACCCATCTTTTGCCTGTACCCTTCTGGGCCCAGATCATAAATCTACATATGAACTGAGTTTCCCTGGCTTTATCAGCTTGTGGAAGTAAAGAGTCTCAGTTAAAGAATTAGCTTAAATTTCACCAGCTCTTGCCCACATCTGCTCACACAGGAATTCCAGCCCCCATGTAAAATAGCCCAATTGTGTCTGCAAGTCCCTAGTATGTCACAAACCAATCTGTTTTGGGCATCTCCCATGTTCTTCCTCACTTATTCTGGGCCCCATTTTTGTGTGCTTTGCCCATGAAGCTGCTTCAGGAGTATTTACGCCCTCCCCGCCACCCCACCGCTGCTGTACCCACCATGGGAATATTGATGAAGGTGCCAAGGGTGCTACCTCCTGATCCCCCTAAAGGCCCCAACCATGGAGGTGCCCACCCATGTACCAGACATGCTCAAACACGCCTGAATGGCATTTGAGCTCAAGGTAACACATACCTGCCAAATACATGATGCCCTGGTTCCCACAGTGATGTGATCTGAAAGCAAGCCCTGCTGCTGTTACACTCCATGGCTCAATTTGGGGGTTGGTGATGGGTAGGGGCATAGGGCTGGGCTTGAATGGCTCCCCTGTTGCTGAGGGACAATGGTGTTTTCCAGACAGAGGTGAATGCTTCAATCAGGAACTGCCAGGTACAGCTGCTCCCTCTGGTGGTCTGTGCCTTCCACCAGTGGAGACAGGGAGATCAGCTTCAGCAGTCTCGCGCCATTCATATCTCTTAGAACTATTCCTGAGTACAGGGTATTTAAAAGACAGTTTCTGTATCAGACAAACCCAAAATGAAGAATATTCTATTAAAAATGCTAATGCCATACAAGATGCAGAAAGGCTGTGAAAATATTCCTGATTAAAGGAGGCTAAAGAGACATGACAGCTAAAAGCCATACCTCGTCCTGGACCAGATCCTGTGATGAAGAGGAAAAATGCTATAAAGGACATTATTGGGTCACCAGACAAAACTGGAGTACAAATGGTAAATAATAGTATTATACCAATGTTTAATTTACTGAAGCTGCTAACTATACTGTGATGTAGGGAACATGCCTACTCTTAGGAAGTGCACACTGAGGTACTCGGGCATAAAGGGCCATGATGTTATCTGTCCTCAGTCGGTCCAAACACACACACACACACACACACACACACACACGGGAGTGCATACATGCAAACGATAAAGCGAATGGGGTAAAATGTTAGCAATAGGTAAATCTGTTCTTTATACTATTTGTTTTTCTTTTTGAAACTTTCCTGTAACTTTGAAATTATTTCCAAATAAAAACGTTTTACAAACGTAAAAGACAGCGTCTGTGCAAGCAGTCAGGATCTGGTGGCACATGCCCGACTGAACTCTTCCTGTGGCAGAGATGAGGAAGGAGGACATGGCGGTCTTCCCAGGCAGGGCTCCCACACATCCCAAAGGGGAGTCAGATACCTGCATGAAGGTGCCAAGTGGCATCTGAGGCCGCTTACCTCTTGCTCTCCCCCAGCCTACAAGATAGCAAAAATAACACTTTTTACATTTTCTCCTGAGGATTATGAGCCTTGGGGTGGGGGGATGATGAAAATTTGGTTATGAAAGGAAGGTGATTTGGTTAATTCATCCATCTGGAAAATATTTCAAATACTACGTGCCAGGGTCTGTGCTAGGGGCTGAGGACACAGCCCAGGGTACAAGAGGAGACACAACCCCTGTCCTAAAAACGCCTATGAGCTAGCTGGGGATGCATCCACAGCCACACAAAGAAATATACATTTCCAAATGAGCTGACCATGAAGTAGACTTGGGGAGCCCTGGGGGAGCCCAGCCTCTTACCAGAGCCAGTGAATCCAAGCCCCATGGGTCTGAAACATTCAGTTCCCCTCCTCCCTCCTCAGGATTTTCTAGGTACTAGGTCCTTTTGTATCTGATGCTAAGGAGAAAAGAAGGAACCACCACCAGTGCTTAACCTGTCCTGGGCACATCCCATCTGTTTGAGCTTAGCCCTCCACAGGCCGCTCTGCCCTCCGTGCGAATCAGAGAGGAGGCCAACATGCCACTCCCCCACTACCCCTGGGCTGGTGGACCAGTGAGCTTTGGCAAACAGTCTTTCTCCTGATCTATGCCTGTAGGTGAACATAGCTATGCCCATAATGCTTTTGGAGGGCAAAGACCACCAACACCCTCACGTGGAAGCCTGTCAGCCTGCTGGCCCTGAGTCCCATCACTGGGGTGCTGAGTCATGATAACAACATGACAGTTTCCCAAATGGACAGAATAATGACTCTGGGGGGACAGCTGTGGTTCTCCCCCCAGTCCCAGGTGTGGAACCGACTGGGATGCCCTGTACCCAGGGAAAATAGTGGGATCCACTGCCTTGGGCCTCCAAGTAGACAGTACTGGGGAGGGAGTTATAAGAGTGTGTGTGTGTGTGACTACATGTGACACAATGTGTGTCCCTTCTGTCCATGGGTCTCAGGTAGGGCTGACCCTCACCTCTAATGCATTCTGGCCCTGGTCCAAAGAAGTTTCAGATCCAACGAACATTTACTGAGCCCCTACAAAGTTCCAAGCCTTTTTACTTTATACTTTGACACATTTTATATCCTTTAATCTTTAACAGTAACCCTTTAAGGTAGGAATTATCTGCATTGTACAGATGAGAAAACAATCGCAAAGAGGTTCATTGATTTGCTCAAGTATATCATACAGCTTTTTTTTTAAAAAAAAAAAAACACTCACACACTATACTCTTAGCTGAGGCCTGTCTGTGTTGGTTGCTTATCTTACAGTGTTTCTTGTCTTCTCTACCTTTGGAGCAATTGCTCCCCTTATACAAAAGCCCCCTTCTTTCTCGTTTCACAGGCCCACGTGGGCTTTTCTTTGTTTAATACTGCATTTAATAGCACAAAAAATCACGAATACAAAGAAACTGGCAAAGGTGTTTGTCAATGAGATATCCCTGCCTCCTCCACTTTTCCACTTTCATACCCATATATGTAATGGGCTACATTTGTATGAACTTTTCCTTTTTCCCTCCAGACATATAACTGTTATGTGATTGGTCAGTTGAAGCTGAAACACCCATGGAGAAAGATGTTTTACGGTTACAAGGGCACACACCCCCCCCCCACACCACCCCCCTCCCACCCCACACTTTCCCACACAATCTTTTGGAGGAATATAGGATATGTACCAGTGTCAGGATTTCGCTGCTCCTGCCTCCCCCACCCAGAGCATCCTGCCATTTAATCTTCCTTTAAATGACTGCTTAGACTAGAGCCTCTTCTCCCGCCCCTTCTATTTCTCTTCCAATCAGGACCTTTTAGACACTGGGAACTGTTCAATTCTTACTCTGTCAGGCCCGTGGGCCATGCAAGTAGGTCCTTTAAATCTCAATGCCAGTTGTAGTACGGGTGCTGTCATCTTCCATTACAGGTAGGTAGGTCTGTGTGTCACTTCAGTAGGCTTGTGTATTCACTTCTTTCACTTTTTCTGACTCATGTTCCAGGACCTGTTTGTGATAGAACAGTAAATACCCTTCACTGTCCAGAACGTCCTTAATACTGGCCTTGGTGATGACGGCATCATCACACTTGAACCACTGGTCCTTGTGGTGCCGGATGAAGCTGGTGTAGTGGCCACTCTCCAAGGTTCCTTGGTGATTAACCACAGCAAACAAGGAATACTTATTCTCGTCGTTTCCACTATTGGTTGGCAGCTGCAACTGTCCATTCATCCTGCTCTCTTTACTCGAGGCCATGAACGGTGTCATATCCAGCTCCAGCGGAAAGGATATGTATGTAGTGATCTTGCGCCTCTGTTTGGCTGAGTGTTCAAACCGTTTGAAATGAAAACAGGCAACGACAGGTAATTTATTCATTGTGAGCTGTTTGGTAGATTCCTGGTAGCTTTGGCAACTACCGCACTTGATTTTGGCACTGCTTCCTAAGTGCTCTGGCCTCGTAAACCTTCGCAGGCAGTCCGTGAGGGTGGTGATTCCTGGTATGTGGCTTTCCCCATTCACACTGCTCTCCCTCCCTGGGCTCATAGGCCAGAAGGAGGTGCAAGAGCCAGGCAAGTCCAAACTGATGTCCCAGCATGGGTCTATCGTGGTGGAGACACCATGGCAGGCTTGACAGGTAACATCAGATTGCAGGCCACCTGTGAAGATTTGGTCAATGATGCAGTTACAGTGGTTGGGATTGTTGGCTGCCTTCCCGGCATCATCACCTTTGCAGTGCCTGTGCAGGACATCTAACGCTGCGATGAGGAACTCATGGGCATCCTGTTGCCTGTACCCTGCTAAATGCCGTGCGTGTATCCACACCAGGTGCAGTAATTTATAGGGAACGTGAGGAGATGGATTTCCAGAATACAACTCCCGAAAAAGCGAAGACATCTCACAGACCAGACACAACTCGGGACTTGGCATTTCACATCTGTGCCTGTCGGAGAGGAAGAAATCTCTCAGGATCGGAGTGTGGGTAAGGGCCTGGACGATGCAGTTCATAAAGCACGTGTTGCCAAGATTGATTAGTCCTCTTAAACCGATGGTAAAGCTGGAGGTAATTCTTCTTCTCCTTGGGTTGTGGCCCAGCAGTTCTAACTCGGGTTTGGTTGTCTCCCAGGTTGGATATTTCTCACTGAGGCCTGGCATGGAACACTGCTGGTGAGAAACCTCGGTTGAGGTGGAAGCTTGTAATTTCAAAGCTTCCCCTTGCTCTTCTTTGGCAATTTGCTCAATGTCTTTGTCATATACATAATCCTTACACATAAAGCAGTATATACCTCCGTAATAAAGGTCTACAGCTAAGTTGTGTTGTTTTGTCTCGGCGTGCTCATGAATGTGTTTCTCTGTGAAACAGCCAAAGAAGACACAGGAAAGGCAAGAGTGGAGTCTGTTCAAATGGGTGCCGCACACATGGCAGATGCACGACTTTGCCTTGCTTTTCCTGGTCTCTGGGGTTCCACACCACACGAAGCACTGGTAGATCACCCGCAGTTCCTGCCTCCAGTTCTCTCCCACCTTAAAGCTGTTCACGTGGGAACAGCCTGGTGGACCCACAGCGAAATCCACATCCAGGCATCCGCCCCCAGGGCCGCGCCGGGGCCGGGGCCGGGGCGGGGGCCGTGGCCTAGGCTGCGGCGGGGTACGGAGCCGGGTCTGCGGCCGCGGCCGGGGTCGGCGGCGGGGGGCACGGCTGCGCCGCGGGGAGGGATCGGGGGGCCGCGAGGGGTCGGAGGGAAGGGTGGGGAGAGGAACCTCGTCGCTGCCGCCGCCACCGCCGCTCCGCGCCGGGTTCTCATCCTCGGGCTCCTGCTTCGGCTCCCCCTTCGGCCCCTGCTCCGCCTCCCGTGCCGGATCGGGTTCGGGTTCGGGCTCCAGCTTGAGCTCTACCCGGCGGCCCGGACCCTCCGCCGTCTCCACCTTCCCGGCAGCGTCCACCTTCCCTGCCGTCTCCACCTTCCCGGTGGCGTCCACCTTCCCCGCCGCCTCCACCTTCCCCGCCGCCTCCACCTTCCCCTCCACCTTCGCCTCCGCCTCCACCTTCCTCTCCGCCTTCTCCGCCGTCTCCGCCGTCTCCGCCTCCTCTGCTCCTCCGCCTCCACTGGCGGCGGCTCCTCCCCCTGCTCGCAGGGCTCAGGCGGCCACTGGGCGTGGCGGCGCGGGGGCCACGCAGACCTGGGGTGTCCCCCGCCCGGCCTGAGGGAGCGCGGTGGCTGTGGCAGCTGGACCCAAAAGGGACTTTCACTGAAGGAGGCGGCGGCGGAAGCAGGCGACGCCCCCGGGAATCCTCCCGCCGTAGCCCTCTAGCGGAGGCCGCTCTGCAGCCAGGCCCCGTTTCCTTTAATTCAATATTTCCCAAACTTGCTTGTTCACGAGAATCACGTGGGAGCGTGTTAAAATTACAGATTCCTTGGCTCCACCCGCAGCCCAACTGAATCAGAATCTCGAAGGGACGTGCTCCGGAACCTGTATCTTTAACTAGGGCCCGAGAGGATTCTTATGATCAGGCAAGTTTGGGAAACACAGCTCTAATTCATTGAGGCTGGCGGGAAGGGGGGCGGGGACCGCGCAGTCTCTTTAAGGCGCTTCCAGTTCTCGGCTCCAATCGCTGCTCTGACCCCCTTCGTCGTCTCCTCCCCTCTCCTCGTCCTTCCCTTCATCCATGTATCCTCCCCCAGCCTTGCGGGGCCAGGGACGGAAGGGTAGCCAAGTCCAGAAACGCCCCTGGGGCTGGGAAATGGCCCCCCAGAGGCCGGGTCCTGAGGAGCGCTGGCAGAAGCTGTGATAGGCCATCATCTCTGAGACTGAGCGTGTCCCCATCCCCGTCCCAGGCTCCCCGCCCACCCCAGGTTCTGCTCTGCCCCATAAGGATGAAGCCCCAGCTCCATTCTGGGACAGGCCTGGACCCCAGATGCAGAGGGGCAGAGCTCCCAAGGCCACCGGGCCCGAGGAGGCATGTCCCACGCCCATCTTATCGGCGCTCTGCACAGTCTGTGCCTGCTCCTCGCCTCCTCGTCACCTTTTCCTCGGGCTCCCAAGGCCAAGGGTGGGCTGAGGGTTTGGCAGCCGGCCTTTTGGCCCAGCAGACGCCGAGCCGCCCCGGGAGCAGTGGGAGGAACGAGGCACAACAAGGCCATGCCTACTGCTGCCGTCTCCCCTACGGCTGAGAGAGGGGCCTGAACTACAGGACACCGTCCCAAGACCCTCAAGCCCTAGCAGAGAGCCGGGGCGGGCAGCAGGTGGGAGGGGCGGGAAAGCAGCTTTTCCATCTGTGGAGCTACCGGTGGGGGCAGTGGGCGGCCACGCGTCTGGGAGGCGCTGCTGCGCTGGGAGCTGCTGGCAGTGGGTAGCGGCACCAAGGGGCCCACGAAGACTGAGCCCAGAACAAGCGGCTTAGGTCTTGGGCAGCTGGGGGATGTCGGGAAGCGACCGCAGGTGCTGGTCCCGGGGAGTGCAGCCCAGGGCAGGCGTCAGCACAAGGCTCAGGAGAAGCAGATAGCCCGTGCTCGAGAGTCAGGGAGACTGTGTTCCAGGAAGACTCTGGCCCCTGAGTCCTGGTGATAGCTGGCCTTGGCCCGGTACACGCTGCACTGCCCGGCCCGTGGGGCTGTGCTGCCTGATTACATCGTGGCAGAGTTCTCCCTGGTTAGCGGGGGATATCACCCCTCCACCTGGCCCCTTCCTCCAGGTAGGGGGAAGTGCCTAGACCTCCTGGGGTCAGCAGCAGGAGGTGGTTGTCAGGAATCAGGAGCCCCTAAGGAGGATAGGATGCTGGTTCCCATACACCTGAGGTCCCCAGAGCTGCCCTGGTGCCTCCTCCTTCAGCATCCTTCCAACAAATGCCTGCCCTTTTTGGCCTGCAACAAGAGGAACTGCAACTAGAGCACCCACTGAAGGAATCCTGCTCCTGCAAGGGTGGGGGCGGGGAAGCACAGGAGATACTCTCATCCCACCTCCACAGAGTAACAGACATCAAAGAGACCTAAGGATCTCAGTGCACCCAAGGCTATGTGCCACTGAAGACTAACCATGGCAACCTGACTGCTTTACGGATCATCTTCCTGCAGAAGCCCCCACGTCCAGCATGTTCTGGAATGGAAGGGGGCGGCTCTGCCATCATTCAGTCACTCGACAAATGTCTATTAAGCGCCAACCCAGACCAGGTGTTGTACTAGGAGCTGTACCAAACACACTTGCTCCAGGGCCTGGGTTCCCCAAAAGGCAGACTGAGGAAGTGTCTAGGTCACCAGCAGAGAAGAGACACCAAAAACAAAAGAATCAAGAAAAAAATATCAGGAACAGTTTGACATTCGATTTTTTTTAAACAGTCCTCATGGGAAAAGTCAGAATTTTATTGTACTTCCTTACATTCCTTTCCTGATTGCATGTTGCTTTTGCTCTGAATCACATGCGGGGGCGGGTGGGGGGGGTCAGCATAATCCTTTCGATGCTTGGTGCTTGTATGGGTCTGGATTCAGTCGTGGGAGAATGCCACCATCTCTGCCTCACAAAGACCTGACTGAAGGCTAGCCAGAGGGACTGACCTAAGAAGAGACCCCCTCCTCATTACAGTTGCCATGCCTAGGGTTGAATACAACTCTGGCCACAAGGTGGCAAAAGAGTATATGATGCTCCCTCTGATATTTGTTTTGTATGTTTATATAAAACTTGGTTTATATCAAAATGCTCTCTAAAATATTTTTTAACGTTGTGCTCCTTCACACACATTTAGGTTGACATCTCAAATTTTGCATCCAAAATGTCAAGCTGCAAATAATGTGATTTCTGACAGATATTAACATTCACAAACAAAACGTCACAGTTTTACGTGAAAGCAGTGAAACCTAAATACGTTAGTGATTTGAGAGCCACCGTCATGTTTTAAAAATTCATAACCGAGCTCTTCTTTGATAGTTAGGAGGTGCACATTTTCCCTTTTCTCCCTGGATTCTCAATTCCATTTTATTCTTCTAACAGAATTTTATCTTTATGATATATATTTTTGCACTTGAAATGATTTTATTGATTATCCTATCGTATTTCCCTGCAGCAAAAATTTGTGTATATTCTGCTATTTAAATGCTTTTTAAATGTTCCTGTGATCCTAAAGCTCTAAGTGTTGTTCAAAATTTACTTTTGCTCAAGTTATCATGACAATTAGTATTGGAATATGATAGATCAAAAAATTGTAAACATATTACAAAAAATTGTAAACATATTACAAATTTTGATGGGTAATTATTAAACGTAAAAACAAAAATTTACTAAAGATAGATAAGTCGTTTTTTTTAAAAGGTTGGTGTATCCATAGATAAATATTGCTTATTTTTAGAGTGAGGCAGGATTCAGCATCAATTCTCTTCCCACTTTTTTTTGGTTAAACGTTAGCACACAGAAACCTCTTTTATATAAATAAGTAAATGGGAATGGATATTTTGTTTTAGCAATATCACGCAAGTATTTGAACTCCTTTGAAGATATATGGGGGAAATTGCACAATGATTTACCTTCAAAATTATTTTTCATGATTAGTCAGCTGACAGCTCCATTGGGTTTGCTTTCAATTTTACTGGAAGCCATCTGAATTGCAAAAGGATTTGATACCAATATATTCATTTGTTAGAGCAATTTGTTTCTTCACCATTGGCAGCAGTGTTTGGAACTGTCTCTCTGGTTCCCTGAGGATTTTTTCAAAGATATGCTTTTCTTTTGTAAAGTGCAAAAAGGACTATTGTGAAAAGGGAGATGGAAAAAGAGATCCAGCTTGATTCTTCCACTGCTAGTGTGTTCTCTGGCAGATCAATTTTAGGAAATATGAAAATGAAATTTGAGGATGTAGAAATCGATCCCCTTAAAACTGTAAGTGCTTATTTACCCCTTGGAAAGTCCTATAGCCCCAGGGTAATACACACTCCACTTTTAAGGTTGCTGGTTTATATTTGTTATTATAAAAGTAATATATACATTGTATATATTATTGTATATATATATTGTAATATATACATTGTATATATTATTGTATATATATATTGTAATATATACATTGTATATATTATTGTATATATATATTGTAATATATACATTGTATATATTATTGTATATATATTGTAATATATACATTGTATATATTATTGTATATATATATTGTAATATATACATTGTATATATTATTGTATATATATTGTAATATATACATTGTATATATTATTGTATATATATATTGTAATATATACATTGTATATATTACAATGTATATATATTGTAATATATACATTGTATATATTATTGTATATATATATTGTAATATATACAATATTTGTGGTTTTTAAAAGGGGGATAAAAGAAGGCATAACATGAAAAGTTAAAGCCCCTCTCTCCCCTGCCAATCAAACCCAGTTCTATTCCCCTGAAATAACCACTTATTAACAGTTTGTCATGTATCCTTTGGGAAATTTTCTATGCGAATACAAGCATGTTTTATACACTTACCTTTTTTATGACAAATAAATGAGACTGTAATATACATATGGATCAGCAACTTAGCACTATATGCTGGACATTAGGCAGCACTCTCTAAGTTGATCTACGCAACCAAGGCAATGCCAATAAAAATTGCAACGAGTTTTTTGGAGGAGAATTTTACAAAATTAATATGGAAGAATAAAAGGCATTTCCCCCTTCTTCATTTCTCCCTCTTCCTCCTGGAAATGAGGATTTAATGGCTATAGCTGAGTAGCCATCTTGCAACCAAAAAACTGATTACCTCAGGACCTAATCTTACGTGAGAAAAAAATGCCATATGTTACCAACTCTAAAAGGTACATCTCTTCATGCTTCAACATCGCTGAAATCTTTGAATGACAGCTTGTGGATTATATTTGCCAGCATTTTTTCCTCTTTCTTGGTACATCAAATAATGATGTGTCCTAGAATCAATATAACACTTGAAACGTCATCCTATTTAAGCCTTTGTTATTTGGATCCCTGTTATGCGGAGCTGAGTACATTTCCCAAGTGACAGCAGGCTTTCCATTTCACTCTTAGTGAAGTCCCAGGTCCTCATCCTGGCCTGTAAAGCCCTGTAGAATCTGGCCTCAGTCTCTTAGACTTCACTTTCTATCAACTCAGCCTTGCCTCAAACAAACTATACGTACTGTTGTTCCTTGAATAAGCTAAGCTGGCTCCTGCTTCCAAGCCTGTGCCCTTATTGTTCACTCTGCTTGGAAAGCTCTAGCCCTAGAAATCCTCATGGCTTTCTCCCTCACTTCTTCAGATCACTGCTTAACTATCACCTTATCTCAGAGTCCTTCCTTGGCCTCTATATAAAATGACACCCCATCCCTGCTTTATTTTTCTTCAAAACACTATTACCACATGATGTATTAAATACTACACACACACACACACACACACACACACACACAATTACTATAATGTAAACTCCATGAGAGTAAGATGTTCACTATTCTATTCCCAATGCCTCTTTGGCACTTAAAACATATGTAAATACATGTGAAATAAACAAGTTAATGCTTTTCATCATGAGTGAAGTCAACCATATTTTCAGGTTTATTGATTATTTTGTATTACCTTTTTTGTGTGTGAAATGCCTGTTTACATCCTTTGCCTAGTTTTCTTTTGGCTTCTTAGTAACCCTAATAATAAGTAAAACTTACATGGTGCTTGAAGTATACCAAGAGTCGTTCTACTAAACTGGTTAACCCTCACTACAATATTAAGAAGTAGGTGTTGTTAAAATCCCCATTTTACAGATGAGGAAACTGAGGCATAGAGAGATTGAATGAAACCCAAGGTGACACAGCTGGTAAATGATGTACCTGGGATTCAAACCCAGCAGTTGGAATCTAGAGTTTAGATTATTAGGTATTAGTCCTTTGGCTGTCATATGTTTATTTTCCCAATTATCATTTAACTATTGTATTTTATTTCATTTTTTCACCATATGGTGTTTAATATTATTATGTAGTCAAGATTCACAAACTTTATGGATTCTGGATTTTTAGTTTCTCAGGTTTTTTGTGGTTGTTTTGTTTTGTTTTTCTGAGTATAAACATGTAGAGCAAGTGCAAGGTCCTGAGACAAACAGCTTGATGATTTTAAGAAATGAAAATATGGCCAGATTGGCTTGAATTTGGAAGACGGAGAGTGGTACAAGATGATGAGTATAGAGATGTAGGCAGGGACAAGATCACCTGGAGCCTCATAGACCATTGTATAGGATTTGAATATTATCCCAATTACGATGGGAATCATTGGGGGTTTAGCAAGGGAGTGACATGATATAATTTATGATTTACATACAATAATTATAATCAAATAACAGTAAAAGTAACTAACATTTATTGATTGTTTATGATACTCCAGGCGCCCCTATTTGATAAGTACTTTACTAAGTTATTTAAACTTCATAACACCCTGATGAGGTAGGTCCCAATATTATTCTCACTGTACAAATGAAACCAAGGCACAAAAACAATAAGTACCTTGAATTTGCTCATGCTTACTCTCTGCTTCTATACCTGTTCCCATTCAGAATATATCTACTATCAACAATAAGACATCTGACACCTACTTTGTCCAGGCCCCTGACGTCCCACTAGTGGTCCGCGAGTCTTCACTGGGCTAAAGAAAGGGAAAAAGGCAAGTTCACTCAGCACTAAGGCCCTTAGGTCTGGGAGCTGGTCAGGTGGGCTCTTCCCATCCCATTTGGGCCATGCCAAGCTGCCCTAAGTTCAGGAATAGCCAGCCTCCTGGCCTGGTCATAATGACCAAGATAGCCAGCTCAGCAGCCCTGCTCATCGTTGTAGCAGGACAGGGCCTTGCACCCCGCATCCCCAGAGCCATACCAGCAACCAGGGAACTAAGTGATAGGCTCATCAGGATCCACCACAGGCTTCCAGGAGATGCAAGCCCTACAAAAGGAAGCAGCAGGCCTAGTGGTGTGGAAGGGGGCAAAGAATGGAAGTTAAGGCCTTCTCCAAGCACACATCGAGCCCCGGGTAGCCTCACCCATGTGATTCCAATGGCCCAGGCCTTTTTTTGGCTGAAAGAAAGGAAAGGCTCATAGAGAGAGCAAAGTCAGGCTTGTGAGGGATGACAGCAAAGATGTAGGTTATATACTGCATCATATGCTAACCAACCATTTTCCCAGTTTTCACCACATATTGCTTCCAGTAGTCTGTTTCTTAGCTTCCCTCAGTCTTCAGCAACTCTGGCTATACCTCTTCAGACTGCTGCCCCATTTGACTTATATGTTTTTTCTTTCTTTTTTTGTATTGAGTTATAGTTGATTTACAATGTTGTGTTAGTTTCACGCGTACAGCAAAGTGATTCAGTTATACATATATATAATATATTATTTTCTCAGATTCTTTTCCATTATAGGTTATTACGAGGTATTGAGTATAGTTCCTTGTGCTGTACAGTAGGTCCTTGTTATTTATCTATTTTATATATAGTAGTTTGTATGAGTTTGTATCTACTAATCCCAAACTCCTAATTTATCCCTCCCCCTGCCCTTTCCTCTCTGGTAACCATAAATTTGGTTTCTATGTCTGTGAATCTGTTTCTGCTTTGTAAATCAGTTCATTTGTATCATTTTTTTTAGGTTCCACATATAAGTGATATGATATTTGTCTTTCTCTGTCTGACTTACTTCACCTGGTATGATAATCTCTAGGTCCGTCCGTGTTGCTGCAATGACTTATACTTTTGATTCCTTACCTCTCTGCTTCATAACATGGGCTCTGAACAGCCTCCTGCATGCTGGTGCACATCTGGCCAACCACCTATCTTACCTCTGCCTTTTAGAAAAACACTGGAATCCCAAAATCTGTTTCCAGTGCTGGAGGTTGGCCCTGTGGAATATAGCATGGCCCTGGGTCTGAGTTTAGACAGAGGCACAATGAAGAACATATTCTCCCATTTTATTCACCAAAGTGTGGAATCTGACTTCCTGTGCTTGTCCTAAATGTCTCTTTCAAGTTCAAACGGTGGGACGGGTAGATCTTGTAGTATTGTACCAAAACTGGTACTTAAAAATCTTAATCACACTTTCTCCTCTGTTTCAAAACCTTATTCCTATTTTTATTTTTTAAATTCTTATTTATTTCATTTATTTTTATTGAAATATATTTGACATACCACATTGTGTCAATTTGAGGTATACAATGTGTTGATCTGATGCATTTATATATTGTAATAGGATTGCCATTGTAGAGATAGTTAGCACCTCTATCACATCACATAATTATCATTTCTTTCCTGTGGTTGGAATAATTAAGATCTAGTCTCTTAGCAAGTTTGATGATTATAATACAATATTGTTGTCTATATTCACTACACTGTGCATTAGATCACCAAGATCTATTTATCTACTAGTTGCAAGTATCATTCCTTTTTAAAACCACAAAAAGCAATATAGACAAAATTATATAACCTCAGCAGAGGGGAGTTTAGCAATGTCTAGCAAGATTACATATGCACTCACTATTTGACTCAGCAGTCCCACTCCTAGGAATCTAAACCAAACATACACCAGCAAAAGTACAATGACACATACACAAGGCAACACTCTGCACAAAGGGCAACACTATGCACAAAGTGCAAAATGACATATGCACAGGGCAACACTATGTGAAATAACAAAAGACTGGGAGAAAAAATATGTCCACCACTAGGGAACCAGTTGAATAAATTATACTGGAGCCATAAAATGGAAAGCTGGGAAAAAATTTTAATAAAATGAAATGGAATACTATGGAATGAGATAGATTTCTATATAATATTTAGGAGTAATATTTGGGATATATTGTTAAGTGGAAAAAGCAAAGTATAGAATATTATATATATAGTAGTATGTTAGCTTTTGTGTAAGAAAGATGAGGAAATACAAATATTTACAGAAACATTATGAACTTACGATTTATTTATTTTTCTCTTTCTAAAAATAAATATTTCCTAGCTTTGTCCACTGAAAAGATATAGCAGCAATGACAACCTACTAGCAATGTGTATATTTAATGCCTAGACTGTGGTCTCTAAATCTCATTTCCTACCAAAAGGAACCAATCTTCCTTGAAGAAATAATTGTTTAAAGGTATTTAACAGGAAATGTACAAAATGATCCTGGGACATCTTTTTTTTGTCAAAGAGCAAGGAAGATATCAAAGACTAAAGTAGTCATGTCAAAAGAACACAGGATTCAAGATGAAGGGGAGTTCCCATTTGCCTATATTGGACAATTAGAGCATCAAAAAATCTGCAATTAATCAACCATCAAATGTATAAAATATGAGTTCATAATGACATTAAAAAACATTGGTGGGGGGCTTCCCTAGTGGCGCCCTGGTTGAGAATCTGCCTGCCAATGCAGGGGACACGGGTTCGAGCCCTGGTCTGGGAAGATCCCACATGCCGCGGAGCAACTAGGCCCGTGAGCCACAATTACTGAGCCTGCGCATCTGGAGCCTGTGCTCGGAAACAAGAGAGACCGCGATAGTGAGAGGCCCGCGCACCGCGATGAAGAGTGGTCCCCACTTGCCGCAACTAGAGGAAGCCCTCGCATAGAAACGAAGACCCAACAGAGCCATAAATAAACAAATAAATAATTTTAAAACAAACAAACAAAAAAAAAAACATTGGTGGGACTTCCCTGGTGGTGCAGTGGTTAAGAATCCGCCTGCCAATGCAGGGGACACGGGTTCAATCCCTGGTCCGGGAGGATCCCACATGCCGCGGAGCGACTAAGCCCATGCACCACAATTACTGAGCCTGCGCTCTAGAGATCACGAGCCACAACTACTGAGACCACGTGCTGCAACTACTGAAGCCCACGTGCCTAGAGCCCGTGCTCCACAACAAGAGAAGCTGCTACAATGAGAAGCCAGCGCACCGCAACAAAGGGTAGCCCCCACTCGCCGCAACTAGAGAAATCTCACATGCAGCAATGAAGACCCAACACAGCCAAAAATAAATTTAAAAAACCAAAAAACAAAAAAAACATTGGTCACCCCTGGGTGATGCTAGGGCACCAAATTATTGTTGCAAATATTAATAAAGATAAAAATTAAGAATTTATCCCACCTTTCCCATAGTTAATGATATTCTTCTTTATGCAGTAATTCCAGATAGCAAATGCAGAAGGAATGATAGAATTACTATATCACTATTTATAATCCCTAGTGAAATAATAAATCTAGGCCATGGTTTCTCATCCCCAGCACTACTGACATTTGGGGCCAGATAATTCCTTATTTGGGGACTATCTATGCATTGTAGGATTTTTAGCAGCATCTCTGGTCCCTACTCCCTAGATGCTATTAGTACCACACACACACACCCAGTTGTGACAATCAAAAATGTCTTCAGACATCGTTAAATGTCCCCTGGGGGACAAAATCATCTCTGGTTGAGAACCACTAATCTAGGGCAATGATCATGAATGGATTAAAAGAAAAGATTAGGCAAATGATGATGGGGAACTTTACAATGGAGGGATCAGGTTGATACCACCTGAACCCACTGATCAATTTTAACATCACTAAGAGTGGGACAGCTAGATATTAAGTGCCTTCTGATGTGATGCAGTAGGAATCATACAGCATCACCTATTATATATTGATGCCAAAAATAAAATAACTGAACCTAAATCTAATCAAGTATCTAGCTCTAATTCCCAGTTGATGGTGAATATGGGAAGTAGAAGAACAAGTTCAGTGTCACCACTAAGAAACAATCAGCAAAATCCAGAATGTGGAATTTTTTATAGGAAAAATGACCCATTTTTAAATGATAAATGGCATTTAAAAGAAGATGAGTAAAACAATAAATGTTTAAATAAAACAACAACAACTACAAGGTAAACTAATACTGTATGATTCCACTATATGACACCCTGGAAAAGGAAAAACTATGGAGACAGTAAAAAGATCAGTGGTTGCCAGGGGTTAGGGAGAGGTAGGAATGAATAGGCTGAGCCCCAAGGATTTTAGAGCATTGAAAATACTCTGTATGATACTATAATGGTGGATACATGTCATTATAAATTTATCCAAACCCAAAGTGTGTACAACACCAAGAATGAACCTTAATGTAAACTATGGACTCTGGGTGATCATGATATGTCAATGTAAGTTCATCAATTATAACAAATGTACCACTCTGGTGGGGGCTGTTGATAATGGGGGAGGTTATGCATATGTGAGGGATGGGGGTATATGGAAATTTTCTGTACCTTTCACTCAATTTTGCTGTAAACTTAAAACTGCTCTAAAAATTAAAGTCTATTTTTAATTGAAAAAAAGAGAGAATGAGGAAAAGAAAGATGGGAGACTTACAAATTCTTTTCTAGCTTTATTGAGGTATAATTTACAAATAAAAATTGTATGTATTAAGGTGTACAATGTGATGTTTTGATATATGTATACATTGTGAAATGATTACCACAATGAAGCTAATCAACATATTCATCACCTCACATAGTTACCTTTTTTTAATGGTGAGAACAGTTAAGATCTACTCTCTTAGCAAATATCAAGGATACAGTACAGCATTATTAACTATAGTGACCATGCTGTACATTAGATCTCCAGAACTTATTCATCCTACATAATTAAAACTTTGTACCCTTTGACCAACATGTCCCCATTTCCCCCACCATCCAACCCCTGGAAACCACCCTTCTACTCTCAGCTATATGAGTTGGACTTTTTTAGATTCCACATATAAGTGACACCATGTAGTATTTGTCTTTCTGTGCCTATCTTAGGAAATTTAAAGATTTTTAAAAGAGACTTAAGAGAGATAATGACCAAATGCAACATTACATTTGGTTTGGGTCCTATTTTGAAAAAAAATCAAGTTTAAAACTACTTCTTGAAACAATCAGGAAAATTTGAATATGAATTAGTATTTAATTACATTAAGGAATTATTGTTAATTAGTAAATTGTGATAATGGCATTGTGGTTATGTAAAAAAACGATTTTCTGTTATAGATACACACTCACATTGAATGAGATAATATTATATCTAGGATTTGAGTTAAAAGACTGCAACAAACCTTGGGGTGGAGAAAATAAATAAAACATGATTGGCAAAACATTGAAAATTGTTGAAGCTGAGTAAAGGGGATTCATTCTACTAATTTCTCTACCTTTGTGTATGTTTAAATTTTTCCATAATAAAATGAAGTTTAAAAACAAACTGAGTGAGACTTCTGTTTCTAGAAAGACGTGGTAGGTGTACTTCTCCCTATTTCTCCTGCTAAGTACAGTTTAAAACCCTGGACACTGGTTATAAAACAAACGTAAAAAGAGTCTGAAAAGTAGACAGAAGAAGGCAGACTGCCTATAGAACTCAGAACCCAAGGAATGACAAAGCAGTGAGTTCCCTGAGGTTTTGTTCTGTTTTGTTTTGCTTCATATATCCTATACTGGGTGCTGGAGAAGCTGAAAACCTGGAAACATCAATGGGTATAGGAAAAAAAGAAAAGAAAAGGAGAGGAAAGGAAAGGAAAAGAAAAGACAAGGCAAACAAAAAAAGCCTGCTCTCTCTAGGCAGAGGACCAGGAAAGGGGCAACCTTGCAAGACAGAAAAGTTTTAGATAATAACCACTCTACTCCAAGCAAACCCCACAGAAAAAATTGAGCCACCATCCATGCCAACAAAGGCCAAATGGAAAAGTTAAACTTCCACCCTTGTCAGGCTGTAATATGCTAGGATGGTGTCAGAGAAAGACAAGTTGGGAGCCTGAACGTTCATTCCTACTGGGAAGTAACAAGGCCCCTTTGATGCAGTGTCAGTGGAGACTACATGGAAAGCCAGGACTTCATGCCCACCTGGTGATAACAAGGGGCCCCTCCTCTTCTCACCACTGGAGTGCTATCAGAGGAGTCCCAGTAGAGAATCAGCACTTTTACCGCCATCTAGTAGTAACTAGCATCCTCCCCCATCGTGGTGCCAGTGGCAGTCATGAGAACTACAACAAGGCATTCCTACTCCTCTCAGCCAGGGTGGTATCAGCAGAGGCATAGGGGAGAGCCAGAACTCCCACCTTGCCAGGTATTAATGAGGAGAACCTCACCCCCAGGTGTCAATGGAGGCTGAATGAGGAACCTGGACTCCATTCCACCTGGCAGCAATGAAGTGGCATTCCCCTACCACTGCCAGAGCAGTGTCAGAAGCATAATAAAAATAAAGAGATTTAAATGCTATCCAGAGTCTCATAACATATTATCCAAAATGTCAAGATTTCAATCAAAAATCAGTCATCATATCAAAAGCCAGGAAAATCTCTACTTGATGAGAAATGACAACTAAAAGACACAAACAATATGACATAGATGTTCATTAAGATGTTTCAATAAGCAATTACAAACATAATAGAAACAAATTTTTAAAAAGAAAGTCTCATCAAAGAAATAGAATATATAAAAAAGAACTAAATGGAATTTTTAAAACTAAAAAATGCAATAACTGAAAGTTTAGAAAGTAATAGATGGGCTCAGCAGCAGAATAGAAGAGACAGAGGAAAGAATTAGTGAACTTTCACAGAACTAGAACAAAAAATTTCACAATTTGTATGGAAACACAAAAGACCCCGAATAGCCAAAGTAATCTTGAGAAAGAAAAACGGAGCTGCAGGAATCAGGCTCACTGACTTCAGACTATACTACAAAGCTACAGTAATCAAGACAGTATGGTACTGGCACAAAAAACAGTAATAGAGATCAATGGAACAGGATAGAAAGCCCAGAGATAAACCCATGCACATATGGTCACCTTATCTTTGATAAAGGAGGCAAGAATATACAGTGGAGAAAAGACAACCTCTTCAATAAGTGGTGCTGGGAAAACTGGACAGCTACATGTAAAAGAATGAAATTAGAACACTCCCTAACACCATACACAAAAATAAACTCACAATGGATTAAAGACCTAAATGTAAGGCCAGACACCATCAAACTCTTAGAGGAAAACATAAGCAGAACACTCTATGACATAAATCACAGCAAGATCCTTTTTGACCCACCTCCTAGATAAATGGAAATAAAAACAAAAATAAACAAATGGAAACTAATGAAACTTAAAAGCTTTTGCACAGCAAAGGAAACCATAAACAAGACGAAAAGACAACCCTCAGAATGGGAGAAAATATTTGCAAATGAAGCAACTGACAAAGGTTTAATCTCCAAAACATACAAGCAGCTCATGCAGCTCAATATCAAAAAAACAAACAACTCAATCCAAAAATGGGCAGAAGACCTAAATAGACATTTCTCCAAAGAAGATATACAGATTGCCAACAAACACATGAAAGAATGCTCAACATCATTAATCATTAGAGAAATACAAAGCAAAACTACAATGAGATATCATCTCACACCAGTCAGAATGGCCATCATCAAAAAATCTACAAACAATAAATGCTGGCGAGGTTGTGGAGAAAAGGGAACCCTCTTGCACTGTTGGTGGGAATGTAAATTGATACAGCCACTATGGAGAACAGTATGGAGGTTCCTTAAAAAACTACAAATAGAACTACCATACGACCCAGCAATCCCACTACTGGGCATATACCCTGAGAAAACCATAATTCAAAAAGAGTCATGTACCAAAATGTTCATTGCAGCTCTATTTACAATAGCCAGGACATGGAAGCAACCTAAGTGTCCATCATCGGATGAATGGATAAAGAAGATGTGGCACATATATACAATGGAATATTACTCAGCCATAGAAAGGAACAAAACTGAGTTATTTGTAGTGAGTTGGATGGAACTAGAGACTGTCATACAGAGTGAAGTAAGTCAGAAAGAGAAAAACAAATACACACATTATATATGGAATCTAAAAAAAAAAGAAAGAAAGAAAATGGTCAGGAGAACCTCGGAGCAAGACAGGAATAAAGATGCAGATCTACTAGAGAATGGACTTGAGGATACAGGGAGGAGCAAGGTTAAGCTGGGACAAAGTGAGAGAGTGGCATGGACATATATACACTACCAAACGTAAAAAAGATAGCTAGTGGGAAGCAGCCACATAGCACAGGGTGATCAGCTCAGTGCTTTGTGACCGCCTAGAGGGGTGGGATAGGGAGGGTGGGAGGGAGGGAGATGCAAGAGGGAAGAGATATGGGGCCTTATGTATATGTATAACTGATTCACTTTGTTATAAAGCAGAAACTGACACGCCATTGTAAAGCAATTATACTCTAAAAAAGATGTTTAAGAAAAAAAAGAGGGCTTCCCTGGTGGCGCCGTGGTTGAGAATCTGCCTGCCAATGCAGGGGACACGGGTTCGAGCCCTGGTCTGGGAAGATCCCACATGCCGCGGAGCAACTAGGCCCGTGAGCCAGAACTACTGAGCCTGCGCGTCTGGAGCCTGTGCTCCGCGACAAGAGAGGCCGCGATAGTGAGAGGCCCGCTCACCGCGATGAAGAGTGGCCCCCACTTGCCGCAACTAGAGAAAGCCCTCGCACAGAAACGAAGACCCAACACAGCCATAAATAAATAAATAAATAAAAATTAAACTTAAAAAAAAAAAAGAAAAAAAAGAATTAGTGAACTTGAAGATAGAACAATAGAAATTATCCGGTGTGAACAATGGAAAGAAAATAGACTGGGGGCAGGGAAGGATGGAATGAACAGATCCTAAGGAATGTGTGGGACTATAACAAAAGTTTGAACATCTGTGTCATCACAGTTAGAAAATGAGAGCTGAAAAAGTATTCAAAGAAATAATGGCTGAAAAATTCCCAAAAGACGTAAACCAATAAATTCAAGAAGCTGAACAAACTCCAAACTGTATACACATAAAGAAATCCATGCCAAGACCCATCATACTCAAACTTCTGAAAACAAAGGACAAATAAAAAGGCAGCAAGAGAGATGATGCCTTGCCTTTAGGGGAAAAACAACTTGAATCACAGAGGATTTCTCATCAGAAACCATGGAGCTCAGAAGAAACAGATACAATATTTTTCAAGAGGTGAAGGAAAGAACTATCAATCGAGAACTCTATGCCCAGTGAAAATATCCTTCAGGAATGAAGGGGTAATCAAGACATTCTCAGATAAAGGAAAACTAAGAGAATTTGCCACCAGCAAACCTACCCTGAAAGGATGGCTAAAAGAAGTTGTCTAAACAGAAAGGAAATTATAAAAGAGGGAATCTTGGAACATCAAGAGGGAGAAAAAGCATAACAGAAAGAGTAAAAATATGGATAAATACAACAGATTTTCCTTCTCCAATTGACTTTTCTAAATTATGTATGAAGCAAAAATTGTAAATACTATCTGATGTGGTCTTCAATGTATGCAGTGGAAATATATAAAACAATTATATTATAAATGAACTAGAGTAAGGTTTCTACATTTCATCCAAACTGGGAAAATGTTGATACCAGTAGACTATGATAAGTTATGTATGTGTAATACCTAGAGAAAAAGCTCTCTCTTTCTAAATAGGTGGAGAGATGTACTGTGTTCATGGGTTGGAAGACTCAACATATAAAGATGTCAATTCTCCCTCAAATTTATACACAGCATTATTTAATGCAATTCCTATGAAGATCCCAGCAAGATTTTTTTTACAGATGTAGGGAAAGTTATTCTAAAACTTATATTAAAAGGCAAAGGAACTAGAATAGCTAAAACAATATTGAAATAGAGGAATAAAGTTAGAGGAATCACAATGCCTGATTTTAAGATTTCCTATATGGTAGTCATGAATGTGTAGTATTGGCATGGAGATGATAGACATATCAGTGGAAAAGAATAGAGATCAGTGATAAAGAATCAATGATCAGTGGAATAGAATTGAGAACCCAGAAATAGACCCACACAAGAATGGCCAACTGATCTTTGACCAAGGTGCAAAAGCAAACCAATGGAGGATAGTCTTTTCAACAAATGGTGCTGGATTAATTGGATGTCCATAGGCCAAAAAAAAAAAAAAAAAAAGAACCTCTACTTAGACTTCAAACCTTACATAAAAATTAACTCAAAATGAATCATAGATTTAAATGTAAAACTATAGAACTCTTAGAAGAAAACATAGGAGAAAATCTTCAGGCCCTAGGGGTTGGTGAAGAATTCTTAGACATAACACCAAAAAGCATGATCCAGAAAATTAAAAAATTGATAAATTATACTAAATCAAAATTAAAACTTTTGTAAAAGACTCTTAGGAGAATTAAAATATAAGTTACAGACTGGGAAAAATTATTTGCAAAACGCCTATCTGACAAGGGGCTCATAACTAGAATATACAAAGAATCCTCAAAACTCAACAGTAAAAAAAAAATCCAATTAGAAAGCGTACAAAAGACTTGAAGAGATAGCTCACTGAAGAGGATAAACAGATGTCAAATAAGCATATCAAGAAATGTTCAATATCATTAGCCATTAGGGAAATGCAAATTAAGACCATGACGAGATATCACCATATACCTAGTAGAACAGCTAAAATTAAAAATAGTGACAATACCAATGTTGGTAAAGATGCAGAGAAACTAGAGCTCTCATACATTGCTGGTGGGAATGTCCAGTCACTCCATAAAATAGTAGTTTCTTAAATGACTAAACTACCATATGACTCAGTAATCTCACTCCTAGGCATTTATGCCAGAGAAATGAAAACTTCCACCCACACAAAAATGTGTACTTGAATGGTCATAGCAGCTTTATTTGTAATAGCTTAATTTGGAAGCGACCAAACTGTCTTTTAATAGGTGAATGGTTAAACAAACTGTGGTATATCCATACTATGGAATACTATTCAGCAATAAAAAAGTCAAACTATACACACAATAATTTCGACGGATCTCAAAGACATTATGCTGAGTGAAAAAAGTCAATCTCGAAAGGTCGACTCCATTTATATAACATTCTTGAAGTGACAAAATCAAGAGATGGAGAACAGGTTAATGGTTTCCAGGGGTTAGGGATGGTGGGTGGGAGGGGAGTGGGTGTGAATATAAAGGGTAGCAGGAAGATCTTCATAGAACTTCATAGAATAGTTCTGTATCTTGATTGTGGTGGTGGTTACACCAATCTACACATGATGAAATGACATAGAACTATGCACACACATTGTTCCAATGCCAATTTTCTGTCACACAACATGTAAGTTTTGGGGGAAACTGGGTTAAGGTTATACAAAACAAATATAATCTCTTGAAAAAGGAATTTAAAACAAGAGGAAATTGAATTCACAGCAATAAATTTCTATCATGTTGTTTTTAACTAGAATGTTAGGGTTTTTTCCTGAAAGCAGAGGTTCCCAAGTGTCTCCAGAGGCTCTAATAAGCCTGACTCCAGAGGGTCTATGTGACAACATGTCTTTTGCTGCTCCCCTGGGCAACACTGGTGGAATACAGGAAGCCCAGGCCTTCATCCAAGACCACAGCTATAAGAGGAGCTTTCAGAATCATGCAGGCTCTCACTAGACATGCTTCCACAACAAGGGGACTTAGCAGACTGACTCGGCTCTCTTTTGTTGTGCTCTAGGCCATAGGCCTCCAGCTAAATCAGAGTTAAATACCCTCCAATCCAGCCTAATCAGTGACTGGTGAATACTAGATCTTTTCATACAAACATGCTCATTCATTCACACCAAAGTGATTTGTATAAATTAAATATAACCCCATGTCTGCTATCTTGGCTGGCACTCTGCTATTTCTTGACCATCATGTTGTCCTGCTGGGAGGGATGAAGTGAGGAAATGGTTTCATGAAGTCACACTGTAGGTGAGCTTAGGCAAGATATTTAACTTGGATCTCAGGACCTGGAGTTGAGAGCAGTAGAAGATCCAAGTGCTGCTCTTTCTGTCTATCATCATAAATGCCTCTGTGACTTTTATTATAACAACAACAAGAACAAGAATTTCATTTACCCAGTTATAAATTCATCCTTTTTAAAAATTATTATTATTTTTGAGTGGAATAGCAGCAGATCAGAACTAGGTAAGCCCTGAGTCAGCAAATTTATCAGGAAGACCTCCCACAGAATTGGAAAGATCTCTAACATCTTCACATTGTCAATATGGGTTTGGGGAGCCCTAAGAATGCCAGAAAAATCTGCTGCCAATAGTGACATGGAGGGGAATTCAGCATCCTGGGGAATTTTGGAGTGTTTCACTAAGAGCTGAGTGATCAACTGGGATGGGGTTTCTTAAGAAAGACTCATTCCTAGGATGAGCTTACTTTACTTAAGAGTCAGATCAAGATAGATTGGGGAGGGATGGGTGGAAGATTCTGGAACTACATTCGCTTGTGTGAAGACAATGTCCCTAGTGGAGGGGCAGGAAACCAGGAAAGTTAAAAACAGAGAAAGGGATCACATTACCAAAATTTGTGACAGAGCTTTCCCTTTGCATGAGATGGGGAGAGGGAGCATGAACAAACTGAATAAAGCATAGTACAATACTGACAGATTTCTTGTGGACAGATGAAAGTGGCAGGCCAGTCAGTTTCAGTTTTTAAAGGTCAAAGGGCAACAGCTCTAACAAATGGAGAGAAAATTGTGAGGAGCTGGAGAGATAGTCTCAGTGATTCACTAGGGACTCCACCCCAAGAAGTAAATGGAAAGAATTTGCCTGAAAATCATGAGGTATTTGAAGAATGCCAAGGCAAGGAACAAACCTCTTTCATTATGGTGCACCCACCACCAGTTGTGCTTCACTAGGAGGGCAAGTCTGCACATGAATCTGTCAAGGTGAATCAAAAAAGGAAGATGATTTGCAAGGCAGACAACAAACATGCAGGAGGGAGGGTGGACAGAGCAGCCTGGGGAAACCCCCCCAAAACCTACTCTGCTCTGCCATCCACCCACACTGTAAACATTGAAAACCTTGAAGTCCAGTGAGTCCAAGAAGGTTTTCAAGTCCAGGGAGGGTGCCCTAAGAACTGAAAAGTTTTCCAAGTGACTGATGGAGTGAGCTTAGGTATGGAGTAACATAACACTGGAGACAAGAGGAAGTTATGGGGGCCTTTGCTCAGACAGTTGATATGGGGATCTGTAGAAGGAGGTCAGAGAACATATAGGGAGTGTTTAGGGATTGTGTCAATTACAAGGCAATGGTGAATCAAGAGAGAGATCCTCATGAGAATCACTAAGAAACCTTTTTGCTGATCATCACAAGGGCTACACACTGGGCAGCCATGCCATTCAGTTAGGATGGAACCCCTGGTCTTCCCAACCCCAGGAATGGCAATAGACACTCAAAGACAACTTGAAAATTCAGCACTTGCCCCCAGTAATGTGAAATATGGAAAAACTATATGACTTTCCAATTACTACAACCAGAAAAACTAGAAAGTCAAAACAAATGGTTGATGCTGATACTTTCTAGAAAACAAATTTTTGGTGGTGAACTAAAGGCTTGGGGATGGTGAATCCCTGCAACAAACCAACAGTAGTTATCTTTTCAGAGAGGAATGGGCAGATACTAGGGAAGAATAGAAGGGTGTTAAGTTTCTTATAAAGTCAAATATACACTTATTATATGACCTTGCAATCCCACTGCTAGGTATGTACCCTAGAGAAATGAAAATTTATGTTCACACAAGATCCTGTACATGAATGTTTATAGAAGTCCCAAACTGGAAACAATCCGAATGGACATATTGACTTTGGTATGTCCATACAATAAAAGGACAATAATTGTCAGCAATAAAAGGGAGTGAACTATGGATACACACAATAACATGGATGAATCTAAAGTGCATTATGCTAAGTAAGAGAAACCAGAATCAGAAGGCTACATACTGTGTAATTCTATTTATATTCTGGAAAAGGCAAAACTATGGGGATAGAAAATAGATTAGTGGTTGCCAGCGTCTGGGGGCAAGGAGAGGGACTGATTACCTAGGGGCTCAAGGGAACTTTTTGTGATATGGAAATTTTCTATATCTTGATTGTGGTGTTGACTACACAACTGTATAAGTTTGTCAAAACTCATGCAACTGTACTTCTGAAAAAGGTGAGGCTTACTACATATAAATTGTATCTTAATAAACCTGACTTTTAAAAATGCTGAGTTAAAACATATTTAAAACTGATTATCCAAAGAGGCTACATTGGATCAAATAGGCCAATCTGGTTGGTTCCTGTTTGGACCTGGTTTCAGATCAAGGGCAGAGCCCCAAACCAAAAACCCATGTGAACTCATCTATCATCCCTGGGAAGAGACCAGTGTCTATACTCTTCAGGGAAAATGGATATATTCTGAGGCATTATGATGAGCAATACATTTTGCCTGACCCTTGTTGCACTTTACATATGGGACTCTGCATCCAGGGAGAAATGGAAGAAGTTGTTTTGGTTCTGAGCCAAGAATATTCAGAAACATCTGAACATTCAGGCCTCGCAAATTTCAAACTAAGAAAGCAGGAGTAGTGGGTTCCCAGCACATAATTACTTCCCAAGGCCACAATGGGCTTGTTGAGAAGAATACAGAAGGAATAGATACCTGGACTTCCCCACTGAATTCTGGATACAGATATAATTTATTTAAAACTTCTCAACTGTAGGTATTGTTTATGGGACGGGAAAATTGGCAGGAGTACCTGAAATCCCACAAGCAGCACCCAAGATTGAATTGGGCTTAAAGGGAGCATGTCTTAGGAACCTCAAGGATTTTTTTTATTCTTCTTTTTCTAACCTAATAGAGTCATCAATTTTTGTAATAGGGTGTGGAGAAAGAAGCAGCTGCCACAATACAATTAATTTTGATGGAGGAATCAGCTAGATGGTAAGTCATGTATTCACATTTGAACTCAAGTTGGTATAAGGACTATGGATACCCCAAACTCCAACAGAAACATAACCCCAATGCTGTTGATGTCATCGAAGAAATGAGGACAATAGTCCAAAAATTGTTGGCTTGGAAATAGCGCTATTACAAGGTTCATCCATAACCATTCCTGCCTGATTTGGAAGCCAAGTGGAACTTGGTGAATAACTACACTCTATTATGGAGGTTTCAATTTGTTCATAAAACCCCTGGCACTAGAGGTAGCCTATGACCATTAATTGAGTGGAGAAATTCTCAGAGAAGCCTCCAACTTCTCCATGGGAAATAGCTATATCAATATCAATCAATGATTATATTTCTGTAAGATATTTATTATTATCTTCTAAATAACCTTGGGAGAGAACTCCTAACTGCAGGAGAAAGCAAATTATATTTTGAGGATTACTCCTTTGTACAAGGAAAAGCTGGAATGGGAGTCCAGGGACCTTGGATTTCAATAAGCTACCTTGGAAAATGGAATTGGATCTAGGAGGTTGAAATTGTGGCCTTTGGGCTTCCAAAAGAGCAATCCGTTTTGAGGATGTCGAAACACCATGGCAACAAAGTCAGCCTATATATTTCTGACAGTCAGTAGGTTGTGGGACTACTGAAACATCCAGCCCTTGGTGAATTCTATTTGCTACCACCTCTGCCATGCTTCCTGTTCGAGAAGAAAGTAGTCTGGCATAACAGTTCAGTGGAGACTCTGGAGCCATTGTTGCCAGTGTTCAAATCCTATCTCCACCATTCCCTGGCTATGGGACCATTGGCAGATTATTTAACATCTCTGTTGCAGTTTCTTCATATGTAAAAATAGATATATTATACCAATGACTCCATTTTAGCATTGTTGTGAGTCGCAACTTTATAAATGTAAAAGAACTCAGAACAAGCAAGAGCGCTCATAAGTATTATCTAGTAGTATTACTATTTTCATTTCCAGGGGCCCAAAGTACCAAAGCAAGTGGAGAAATAAGAATTGGGAACACTGGATACCTTGGCCAAAGTGTGCAGTGAGACTCTTAACTAGTAAGACTTCAGAACCAGAGACCTGAGCTGGATTCTCTTCTCTGCATTTTTGTTCCTGGCTAATAAAACTTGGAGGAGGGCCAGGAACATCAAAGTATTGCACACATTCCTCTCTGATGGGTAGGTCCCAACTTTCCCCTTTATATTTCTGGAAAGTCCTACCATAACTAACAAAAGTCAGTATAGGCATCTGTGTTAGTTTCCTAGGACTGCCATAATAAATTGACACAAACTGGGTGGTTTTAAACAATAGAAATTTATTCTCCCACAATTCTGGAGGCTAGATGTCCAAAATCAAGGTATCAGTAGCACCATGCTCTCTCTGAAGGCTCCAGGGGAGAATATGTTCCATGCCTTTCTCTTAGCTTCTGATGTTGCCGGCAATGGTTGACATTCCTGGGCTTGTAGACATATCACTCCAATCTCTACCTCTGTTGTCACATGGTATGCTCCCAATGTGTCTCTGTCTCTGTGTGTCTTCTCCTCTTCTTACAAGGAGACCAGTCCTATCGCATTAAGGGCCCACCATAATGACCACATCTTAATCTGATTACATCTGCAAAGATCCTATTTCCAAATAAGGTCACATTCAAATAAGGTACTGGAAATTAAGACTGCAACATATCTTTTGGGAGACACAACCCATGACAGGATCTAGGACAACAAACATTTTAGTATACCTGAAACAATTATGCCATCACACATACTGGATGGTGGAAAGAAGTAAACATTGAAGGGGAATGCTAGAATGCTCCCTGAGATGGCCCCAAACCAACCTCTCTAAGAATTCCTTTCAGGCAACCTCTAGTTGGAGGCATAACTTAAGGTAATCTTTGTAAAACACTGTTCTTGGTGGTAGTGCACAGCCACTCTTGTTGAGTTGAGGCCATTCTAACTATGAAGGAGGTTTTCCCCCCCCAACACCCATACTGGAATTCATCCAATTAAGATATTTTGCTACTAAGGCAAGGGGGATACTTTCAACTAAGAAACACCCTGATAAACAGCAAACCTCACAGAAATGGATGGACAGTCACACATATCTCTCACATCCTCAATTCTGTGGACATGGTAGAGACAATGAATCAGGTCTAAAGTTGATCTGCCTAAGGGCTGTCATGTCTTAGGGCTTAATTGGGCTAAGTCCCTTCCTTTCATGTTGATAAACCTGAGAAAGCAAAAACCATGCATATTAAGGCCTGGCTGACTACCTTGTGTGGAGGCCTTAATACATTGAGAGTCCAAGAATGGGAGTCAGAGGTAAAACATAGTTTGGCAAAGAGTTACAAAAGTTAGTCCAGGGTTTTACATTTTAAATCAATAAGGTGTATGGTAGAGCCTAAGGTCCAGGCCAGGGCTCTACACAAGCCAAAGAGAAGGCCCTAAAATGATTGAAAGTTGGTCATGGCACATTTCTAGGTCCCATTCCTGTTCCCAAACTTGAGTGAGGGGTGGAAGATGAGGGAGCCTTTCTCGGTAATGTGGAAGCTCATACTGGGTGTATTCAAGTGGCATCAAAATATCCCTGGTTTGTCCATGCATTGCACTTAAAGAAGCATAGGCAGAAGCCCTCAATCCTTTCTCCAGGGGTCAAAACCAGGGATAGATGCAAGGTTTGTTCGTAGAATGCCACCTGTAGTCGCCATAAAAATGTACTACTGAGATCTTCTGATGCAGGAAGCATGGTTGACTAATAGCCCCAGCTTCCACCCAACTTGGTCCACCACCAAGTTTGCACCAAGACCATGCTTCCCCCAGGCTGCCAATAGCACTGACTGAACATGGTGCAAATACTAGTGCTGGCCCATTCTTGTGGTACGCAATATTTCTCTAACCTTTCTGATGGGCCCAAACTTTCTTTGAACTGTGCTACAGACTGGAACTCTCTCTAGCCAATCCTTTTTCCTCCCACTCTCCTTTCACAGGTGTCAGACCTACATTGTAATCTGAAAGCTCTCCCTTGCCTACATCTACTTCTTCCTCTTTATCACCCACAGGCACTTCTCCCAATAAGTTTCTTGCAAATCTAATCCCATCTTGGCATCAGCTTCTTGGAACATTTGAATAGACATAAAGTATACTGTTGATGGGATCCAAGAAAGTAGATGGTCAGATGGGTTTCGGGGACTGGATCACTCACCACCCGTTGGGCAAAGAAGATGCCATCCTGAGTTGTAGATGGGAACAGGTATTCCTTTCCACAAGGTGGTAACGCAAATGCTGACTCTTTCATCAGTAGTGACCTAGGAAAATGTCCAGTGGAAAGGAACACTCTTGCAGGTATGATGATTCTGGCATTTGAAAGAATGGTCAGCAAAGTTGGCTGGTTATTACTAATTTGTATTAATGTCCTACAAATGGATAATGAGATTGAGGGCTGTTAACAAGCAATTGACGGCTAAGTGTAAGAGCCAAAGGATCTTGTCAATAGCTTATAAAGACACACTTTTCTCCTTCAGTAGAAGAGCATGTAATAGGGAAGAACAAATATGACTCCATATTGGATCTCTTTCTTTTACTTTAACCTTTGTATTCTATTGCTTTTGCTACAAGTTAATCACTAAAGGAATGTTGCCTATAGCTTAAAGTATACATAATGTCCATCTCCCAGAACACTGCCTTCCCATGCCTGAGTGTTAAGCTGAAATACCTTTGTTTAAGCTCACAAGAAACATCCTGACCGGGGCCACCTGTGAATGGCTGCAGGAAAGATGAAATTAACACATCCCCTCCCCAGTCTGGCTGGAACCAGGAAATAGTTACAACAACTTATTGCCTTTCTTACTTTACCTCCTCACCTCCCCCTCTTTCCTCTGTAAAAGAAACTAGCATCCAAACCCAGGCAAGATGGTACTTTGGGACACCAGTCCACCATCTTCTTGGTCTGCTGACTTTCCGAATAAAGTCGCTATCCCTTGCCCCAACAACTTGTCTCTTGATTTATTGGCCTGCTGTGTGGTGAGTGGTAAGAGTGTGGACTCAGTAACAAGCAGACACATCAGAGGAGCAGACTCTAGACTTGATAGCAAAAGCCTCAAGATGATTAAATGCCTATCCCAGGCAAGTCTGTCATGCTAAAGTCAGAGCCCTGGTTGGAAAAACCTGGGACCTGAAAAGTAGGATGGAGACATCTGGATGGATACTTCTAAGATGTTGGCTCTGTAGAAACTGAACTCTCAGAAACTGCAGAGGTAGCTCACCCTTCCCTAGTAAGAACTAGCACATCTCTCATGCTAGAAGATGTCAACAAGTCCTCACCCCACAAAACAAATGGTTTCCCTTTCAGGAGCTGCCCCAATCTTTTCTCCTGGCTGCCAAGATAATAATCTTTGTTAAATCCCAGCATAACCCAACTGGAGACATGCTGGGCCTGATAAGGAAGGAGATAGATTGTATACTGAAGGAGCTGGAAGAATTAGCTAACACAGATTGACATGAGCCAGTTTAAGTACCCCTGAGTACTTAGTGAGTACTTACTCAGTGACTACCACTGAGACTAGATTTTGAGCTGCTTGATCAAGGTAGCTGGAACATAACATTGAAGAAGCAAGAATTTATCAATTTGAGGGTACTTTCTTAGGAGGTTGATTTAACACCCTGGCAAGCACCCCAGGGATGGGGCAAAGTCACTGCTGGGGTGGCTCTTAGAAGCCTGGAGTAGACAAAGGCTCATGCTGGATGAAGTGGAAATGCCTGTGTTACCTGGAGGATGGTAGAGGAAGGAATAGAGAGGCTGAAGGAATTGAACATGTTGCAATGGACAGATCTTGTGAGGTCAGAAATACTACCAGAAGATTATGTTCCATGGGGGGCCAAGAAAACTCACTATTCACCAAAGCCATCAGGAATGTGCTGGTGAGAGGGGCACCAGCATCACTAAGAAGCTCAGGGGTGGCTCTCACTTGCTGGCTAGGGCTGAGGGTAGGAGAGGTGGTTACTGCTCATTAATGTCCATGGGAATCATGGAGCCTTGAATTAACAGAGCCAGGTGGCAGCAATTAACTGCCAGAAGCCAGGAGGCTGCAGTCACCATAATGACTGACAATATTTTTAAGTCAGAAGAGGAGCCAAGGGGGCTGGCAATGTAGGGTGTTGTGGAGATGGTAAACATGGCATGCTTAGGAGGCAAAATAGACAGGTAGTCAACAAAGGCACTGCTTAGCACCTACAACCAGATAAAGCCAAGAATGGAGGAGAAGGCTGAGTATTTGCCCCCATAAAAAGTGTGACCATAAAGGGGTAGCATGAGGGAGATCTTTGTGGTGACAGAACACATCTTGATTGTGGTGGTGGTTATACAAATATATACATGTGATAAAATGTCATTGAATGATCCACAAGCATACAAAATAAACGAGTGCATGCAAAAACTGGTAAAATATGAGTTAAGATCTGTAGTCTAGTTAATTGTGTTGTGCCAATTGGTTTCCCGGTTTTGACAATACACTATAAGCTGTGTAAGATGTCACCATTGATGGAAGCAGGGTGATGAGTATGTGGGACCTCTCTGTACTCTTTTTGCAACTTCTTGCAAGCCTAAAAGTATTTCAAAAGTTAAAAAAAAAAAAAAAAGAGGGAGCTTTGGAGCAAGTTCAACTCTCAGAGGCATATTAGCACAAAGAGTAATGGCCACCCTCAGGCTAGAAATGGTGATCTGTGTAGCTGCGGTTTGTCATGAAGCAATAGATACCTGAAAAATGGAAAAATTATTGCAATTCCACATTTTCATGCAGGGCAACAACAAAGTGTATTTTGAATCCAAAACAAGGAAGATACTTACACGTAGCTGAAACACTCGCTGTATTTTGTTGTTCAGATATGGTCAACCAGATTGCTTTTTACAAGCCGAGCGAGCAAGCCAATGTCCAAACTTGTAGCTTGGAAGCAACTTGGAAGAAAATCCCCTGGACATTTCTTTTAAGAAATGCTACATCACCATCAGTCTTGATGGCACAGAGGACAACATCGTGTGGGAAAACATGGACAATTCCAACTCTGAGCTGAAAAGTGATTCAGAATATTCAGGTTATAGATGTGAAGGAATTTTAGAAATACTTTAAGTAATTTATATTCTTTATATTTTTAAAGCACTCATAAGAGTGATATCTGATAAGATACTATGTCTATATAAGACTAAAATAAATCTTTCAATAAGTAAAACTTTTAAATTATAAGTGCAAAGAAAACATTATGGCATGGTTTAATTGGCAGCCGTTTTACTTTCTTAGTGTAGTGATACATAAAATAATGGTACATCTTACACTCAATGGCAGATTTGGTGAAATACAGTATCTGGGAACAGCCCTTAACTAGACTTGGGTGAATATCTTTGCTTCCTACAGCCCAGCTCTGACCAAGTCATTCACCTCTGACCTTTACACCTTGAGGTTGCTCATGCCTAGATCAGGACCCACATATCAGCTTCTCCTGGAATGAGGCAGCCCACCCAGACAACTCTCACCTGACCATGATGTAGCTCCATTCCAGACCAGCCCTGCCTTCTGCTCCCCACAACATGAAGCACTTGTCCTCTTCAACCTCCCCCAATCCCCAGACTTGGACCTCACCTTTTCTCCATCAACACCCAACCCAATTGCTCCAGCCTTTGGCCTGCAGATGGAAGACATTCACAACAAGCAAAAGAATCTGTGAGTCACCTCCAGCAGCCAACAAAGGGGGAAAAGGCCAAGGTTGGCCATCACCACCCAGCTGCAGCAACCATCTGGGAGCAGAAGCAGGTAGGGCTTTCGTCCCATCACATCACTGTGATCTGGCACTGCCAGAAGCTCTGGACAAAGCTCCTGGTTCAATCCAAGGTGAGACAATGCTACTAAGGAGGGTGGGGGCACCTAGGTCTGTTTGGAAACTGTTGGGGTCTCTCTTGGGTCTTGCCGTGGGCAAAGACCCACATCTTCATGGTGTGAAGAGCAGACTTGAGAGTTTTGATTTGGCAAACTTGTGTCATGGTGTGAAAGGCAGAAGTGACAGCCCTGACCTTTGTGTGGACTGTTGCTGTTTATAAGTGCCAAAGGAATGCCTCCTGGCCTGCTCAGCTGCCTAATTGTGTGGGGGATTTAGTTTGAATAGGGTACAGGGGAACTTGGGAAAGAAGAAATTTTAGGGTGTGGCATTGTTCAATTTGGGCAAAATTATCAAATTTTTAATTGGTTTGAAATTAAATGTTTCCAATCAATAACTAGGATCTTTCAATAAATTTGAATGGTTTGGGGTTCGCTTTTCAATGATTTTATGAGTCAAGTAGACTTGTTTCAGGTTTTTTGCAGAGTCGTTTCCTTGTTGTGGCTCTTTTGATATTATTATTTTTATTTCAATTTCATTTTAAGGTAAGTAATTTTATTCTGTTTGATTTCTAAAGTTTTTATAAGCCTTCTGAGTTTTCAAATTGGCTCAAAGCAAATATCTCCCGACTGTATTCATTTTTTTTATAAGGTTATTTATTTTATTTATTTTCATTTTTGGCTGTGTTGTGTCTTCGTTGTTGCTTTCTCTAGTTGTGTCGAGCGGGGGCTACTCTTTGCTTTGGTGCGTGGGCTTCTCATTGCGGTGGCTTCTCTTGTTGCGGAGCACGGGCTCTAGGTGTGTGGGCTTCAGTAGTTGTGGCATGCTGGCTCAGTAGTTGTGGCTCGTGGGCTCTAGAGCGCAGGCTCAGTGGTTGTGGCGCATGGGCTTAATTGCACCACGGCATGTGGGATCTTCCCAGACCAGGGCTTGAACCCTGGTCCAGGAATCCGCCTGCATTGGCAGGCGGATTCTTAACCACTGCGCCACCAGGGAAGCCCCGACTGCATTCATATTTGAACTATTTTATGCTACTGTTCTGGCATCAAAACACGTTTTCATTTGTGGATTCTTAAAAATTCACTTACAATTGAAACAATGATTTTGTTTTGAATGCTTCTTTCATATTCAGTAAGCTTTTCTTTTCCACAATTTTATCAGTCTCTGATATTATTTTGATACCATACACTGTTCTATCAAAATTGAGGATGTGAACGTTCCTAGGCTTTCCATTTGGACGTTTGATTAATTTTTATATGCTGTGTGGCATTTTCTAAGCTTTTAAGGATTTATATATTTGCATGTATTTCAGAATTTCGGGAGTTATTTATCTTTCTTTTAATTTTTAAAATTGAGATATAATTGACATGTAACACTGTGTAAGTTAAAGGTGTACAGTGTGTTGGTTTCATATTGCTATCACTGGTTAGCTAACACCTCTATCACCTCACATAATTATCATTTCTTTTTTGTGGTGGGAATAATTAAGATCTAGTCTCTTAGCAAGTTTGATGATCATAATACAGCATTGTTGTCTATATTCACCATACTGTGCATTAGATCTCCAGGACTTACCTACCAGTTGCAAGTTTGTACCCTTAAACAACATCTCTCTTATTCCCCCACGCCCCAGACCCTAGTAACCACCATTCTACTCTCTGTTTTCACGAGTTCAGCCTTTTTAGATTTTACATGTAAGTGAGATCATACAGTGTTTGTCTTTCTCTGACTTATCTCACTTAGTATAATGTCCTCAAAGTTCATCCATATTGTCACAAATGGCAGGATTTCCTTCTTTCTCATGGCTGAATAACATTCCACTATATATATCTCACATCTTCTTTATCCCTTAGTCCATTGGTGGACACTTAGGTTGTTTCCATGTCTTAGGTATTGGGAATAATGCTGCAATAAACATGGGAGTGGAAATATCTCTTCAATATCCTGCTTTCATTCCCTTTGGATATATTCCGAGAAGTGCAATTACTGGATCATAGGTTGGTTCTACTTTTAATTTTTGAGGAACCTCCATACTGTTTTCCACAGTGACTGTGCCAATTTACATTCCCACCAACAGTGCAAGAGGGTTCCCTTTTCTCCACATCCTCACCGACACTTGTTATCTCTTGTCTTTTTGATCATATCTATTCTAACGGGTGTGAGGTGATAGCTCATTGTGGTTTTGATTTGCATTTCCCTGATAATTAGTGATGTTGAAGATCTTTTCATGTACTTGTTGGTCATTTGGATGTCTTCTTCAGAAAAATTCTTGTTTGGTTTCTCTGCCCAGTTATTAATCCTACTGAGGATTTTGTTGTTGACTTGTATGAGTTCTTTATATATTTTGGATATTAACCCCTTATCTGATATATGATTTGCAAATATTTTCTCCCATTTTGTAGGTTGTAATTTTTATATTTTAAATCTCATTTATTTAAGTAAATTATTCCTGCTCTTTTTTACAGTGTTTTTGTGAAATTTTCAGTTGCAAATTAGTTTAAAATGCATGCCTCCAATCACCAGTTAACACTTTTGGTAACTTTAATGTATCCTACTTAGATGTTAAAAAAACAGGAGTTGGGACTTCCCTGGTGGCACAGTGGTTAAGAATCCACCTGCCAATGCAGGGGACATGGGTTCAATCCCCGGTCCTGGAAGATCCCACATGCCGTGGAGCAACTAAGCCCGTGTGCCACAACTACTGAGCCTGCGCTCTAGAGCCCGCGAGCCACAACTACTGAGCCCACGTGCCACAACTATTGAAGCCCGTGTGCCTAGAGCCCATGCTCCGCAACAAGAGAAGCCACCACAGTGAGAAGCCCACGCACCACAACGAAGAGTAGCCCCCACTCGCCACAACTAGAGAAAGCCTGTGTGCAGCAATGAAGATCCAATGCAGCCAAAATAATAATAATAATAATTTTTTTTAAAAAAAGCAGGAGTTGAACTATTCATCCCACACAGATTATAGCACACTTTTATCATCACTCAGTACAGGCTATTCTCTTTTTAAATTTTATTTTATTATTTTTTTCTTTTACCCCAAATCCCTACTCTCATTCTCCTCTCTCTACCACAGACACTCTAAATATTTTTGAAATATATCCTGGATGTTTGTATCTTTAAAAAAATATATATGTATGTATGTATATTGTGTTGCTTGATGTCACAACTTTTTAATGCATTTTTTTCTCAAAAATCATTTTTCAGATTTTAGGGTTTTTTCCAGACAGTAATATTCATTTTATAAATCTAGCTTTGTTATATTTTTGATTTTATCATTTATGTCAATGCAGGCTTTAGTCAACATAATGTTCCCAGCCCAATGACATTATATTGCTACTTTGTTTTGCTTTCAAAATTGAAGCTTTTATCTAATTGGGCTTGTTTCATATCATGAAAGGCCACTCTCAGTGTCAGGGGCAGGGATGAGGGCTTTTCTCTGGGCAGGGAATGACTGGTAGTGAACTCTGTAGAGTGGCTTGCTGAATCTCTCTTCTAACCCTTCTCTGGTACGCCTTCCTTTATGACACAAAATAGCGCTAAAAGCTCTATTTTCTCACTCCTTTTAAACCAGGAAATGGGTGTAATTTATGTTCTGCTAATCATATATACTCCTGTGAGAATTGTCTTTGAAAATTTAGTCAAGTGGAGAGAGAGGTGGCAATATGAGAAGCCTCCATTCTGCTGCTGGCACAGGTGGCTCTGGAACAACAGATGGGATGGCAGCTTCCTGATCTCAGGAGCATAGCGAAGGTAGTATATTCCTAGAGTCAACGGTCGTGATGGCAGATTCCTGATTCCAGGATTGTGACTAAGGTAGTGTGATCCTGAACCCAGCTATCAGGAAAGAAACTTCCTGATTCCCCAGCTTCCTGACTGTGGCAGAGGTAGCCTTCTTCCTAGTGGGGCAGTTCATTTTATTGTTCTAGGAGTCATTTCTGGCAGCTGAGCCTAGAGGTTGCTCCTTCAGCCCTTCTGATAATTTTGTAAGCACCTTATTCCCTCTGTTCAATCCATATCCTGTTAAAGTAACTAGAGTGATTTCTGTTATAGGCAACTGAACTTTGACTAATGCACATGCTGATCAAAATAAACTTCTTCCACAACCTAAGTGTCCAGCGACAGATGAACGAATGGATAAAGAAGATGTCATGTATACACACACACACACACACACACACACACACACACACACACACACACACACAATGGAATACTACTCAGCCATAAAAAAGAACAAAGTTTGGCCATTTGCCGCAACATGGATGGAGTTGGAGGGCATTATGCTAAGTGAAATAAGTCAGACAAAGAAAGACAAATGCTCTATGATATCAGTTATATGTGGAACCTAAAAAATACAACAGACTAGTGACTATAACAAAAAAGAAGCAGACTCACAGATACAGAGAACAAACTAGTGGTTACCTGTGGCGAGAGGGAAGGAGGAGGGGAGTAAGAGGTATAAACTATTAGGTATAAAATAAGCTACAAGGATATATTGTACAACACGGGGAATATAGCCAACATTTTATAGTAACTATAAATGGAGTATAACCTTTAAAAATTGTGAATCACTTTATTGTACACTGGTAACTTATATAATGCTGTACAGCATCTATACTTCAATAAAAATAAATTAATTAATTTTTTAAAATAAAGTTCTTCCAATAGGAACACTCTACTGGGAATACCAAGACTAGTGTCCTTTCAGACAACCACTCCCACAAGTTGTTCTTATTTTTAGGGACCTTCATTAAGGCATGTCAGGTACAGAGCCTCTTTCATCACTCACAAATCCCAGACTACTGACTAGATGAAAAGAGTCTATCACATGTGGATGGAGAAACTCCTTTCCTCAGGCAATTAGAACCCCTTATCCTCAATGGAATTTTCTTTTAGTTACTGCATCTCCCATCTCAGAATAAATTGACTTAATAGAAAAATGTCTCACTCTTTTTTGCTCAGGACCCTGACACCAGAGGCTGAGTCCAAAAAGGGAGGAGGTGGGGCTTCCCTGGTGGCGCAGTGGTTAAGAATCTGCCTGCATGCAGGGGACATGGGTTCGAGCCCTGGTCCGGGAAGATCCCTCATGCCGCGGAGCAAGTAATCCCATGCGCCACAACTACTGAGCCTGCGCTCTAGAGCCCGTGAGCCACAACTACTGAGCCCACGTGCCACAACTGCTGAGGCCCGCACGCCTAGAGCCCATGCTCCACAACAGGAGAAGCCACCGCAATGAAAAACCCATGTACCGCAACAAAGAGTAACCCTGGCTCGCCACAACTAGAGAAAGCCTGCGCACAGCAACGAAGGCCCAATGCAGCCAAAAATAAACAAATAAATAAATAAATAGTCTAAAAAAGGGGAGGAGGTGAGGGGAGAAGAGTGGTATCTACACATCAACTTTAGCAGGGCATCAAAAGAAAAAGAGCAAAATTTGTAAGCTTCAAGGACTCAAGATGTGGGAGCTGGGCAGGCAAGCTCCGCCTATCTCCTTGGGGCCATCTGGAACTGCATAAGCTCTGGAAGGGTCAATCTGCTCAGCCCCTTCAGGGTGAACAAGGCTGTCTACTCACCAGCCCTGCTCCCTGCTTGCCTGGCATCCTCACATCCATCAATTGTCCCATCAATCTGAGAAAGAGGAAGGCATGCTGCTATGTAGAATGCTTGTATGTGCAATGCTTCCTGATGTTTGCTAAAGGCTTGATGGATTGGGAGGCCCGTGGGCAGCCCAAAGGAAAGTATGCAAAGGGTGCTAGGCCACACAGACAACTATACAAATGGTACTTCCACCAAATCAGGTCCTAACCAGCCCTTCCCCACCTCTGCATTCATAACATCCCCAGCTGTTCTGTTACTTATCTTTCTTCTGTATTTTTAAGCTTTGCTTGTCTAGGCTGATACCCCCGTTTCACCTATACTCCGAGGTTTCTACCTTTTAATTGCATTTCTTAGGCTCCTATTAACTGCCTGCCTGTTAGGATTGTGTCCTTTCCAACTGATAAATTCCTAAACACCTTCCTTTGGGGCCCAGCCCTGGGTTTACTTGCCTGTGACCTTTCCTGAAAGGCAACCCTGATAGAACCTGACCCAGCTCAGACTGAGGGCTTACCAAAGAATACCAACCACCCCACCCCACAACCATCACCCCAGGCATTATTTTTGTATGGTTTTCTGAAATGCATTTCAAAGTTAGAGGGTTTGGAAAGGCAGAGTGTATTCCAAGGTTAAGCTCTGTGTACAAGATTGATGATTGACCGGAGAAACCCCTGTACTGGTTAAAGTAATGCTAGCTACTGTAATAAATAAACCCTGAAACAATTTCAGTGGTTTAACACGATAGATTAGATTCTTGCTCCATAAACCCAGTGATGTTGTTCTTGCCTGGCGGTGGCCTCCTTCTATCCTGTGACCTCACTCTTCCCTAGGGCCCCCGTGTTCCCTCCATTAAGCTGGCAGATGGGGAAAGAGACCACGGAGAACGCACAGGCCCTTATTTGGCCATGTAGTTACTCATATTCTACTAGCAAGTACTAGTCACCTGGATGGAGTAGGGGGATGGGGGCCCTGAGAACTGTATCCCCAACTGGGCAGCGGCTCTTAGCCACAATTCCATGCCATAGAAAGAGAGCATGAATCTTAGGTGGCCACTGAGCCATCTCAACCACACACGCCTTATTCCTTTTCAAATAATTAGCTTCTAAATCAATCATAGCTGAAGATAAAATGTTAAATTCTATAAAAAGGCAGTGAGGCAAAATTTCCTGGAAATAAATTAGAAATAAACCCTCTTAATATCTGAAAATTGGCCCGAAATGTAAAAGTGGACTTGAAAAGTTTTAAGACTTTTTCATGGTGCGTAAAAAATAACACTCTTGGCCAACATTTAAATAATTGGGCACAAAGGCTGAAAGGTAAAAATTATCAAAAGTCCCAAAGCTCCTTGATACACACATTTTTCAAATATTTGGAAAACATTAATGATGAAATAATTGTTGACTTTTGTGTTTTTTTTAAGACAGAATGTATGCTTATCCCTGCTGATAAGCTGCGCTTCTGGATCTGGCAAAACTATCCCCAGCAGGGGTCTGCCCTCCTGAGTACATCTTTGGGGATCATGAAGCCCAGCCCCATTTCCGGGTGGTCAGATAGGCTTGCATTCAAGGAGACTCCATCTGGGTCCTCCCCATGCCTCTCTGGCCTGTGGTCCTCCAGCTAGGCACAGTAAATACCCTCCAGCCTAGCCTAACAAGTGAGTGGTGAACACTAGGTCTTTTCATGCAAAGATATCCCTTCATTCACACAAGAGTGTCTATAAGCCACATGTCTGCTACCCTGACCCATAGGCTCTGTTTTTCTCCATATCTAAAACTTCAAAACAGATTTTGTTCATATTCCCCATAAAGAATCCATTCCCATCAAACAGTGAGGTTTGTAGAATTAAATTGTAGAAGATTTCCTGAGGGGAGATATGTTGGGGTTGGGGGTTGCTCCCATAGAATTTAACTAGCAAGTCGCCATTAGACATATTTCTTCTCTCACATCTTTCTTTTTAGTCTCTAGCGATCAGCTCCCCCTCGTCCCCACTGCCTGCACCTTCTCCCAACACCCTTCCATTTTCCCTGGCTTCATTCTCTCCTTCACAGGATCTTACCCAGGTCCTCTTGATCTTTCCTCTTGCTCTTTCAGGGAAATTATCGTCTCCTCTAGCTTCTCCTTCTAAACTTGTACACTCCACCCACTACTGAAAGGTCCCCTCACTCCCTGTGACAGGTCATTAATTATATTAAGGTTAATGACTTTGTACCAACTCCCCACCCCACCCCCCAAAAAACCCTCTTCTGTTAATAGACCTACCCTCCTTAGAAAGTTGTGTGGTATTACATCTAATTTTCTCTTCTGCTACTTGTGCAGCATAAACATCCTGGTATTGTTCAGCTGATTTGTAGGGGAGACACTGTGTTTTGGGGCACTGGATCTGCAGAAGCCATTCAACTGGATATTGTCAGATATCGAGAGGGGAGGAAATAAAAATTATGGACCATATGTAAAACACATACGACATATTTTCACCGAAAGCTGGTCAACGTGCCTACTCTTGTGACTGAAAATCAATGACTGACCCCTGAAACCGATCGGGCCGTAGGGGAATCCAACCCCCCACAGTTGTTTGTTTACTCCAGCTCTCAGAATCAGACAACTGCCCTGAAGTAAAACTAGGTGAAGAAAGGGTACAGTGGCACAGATTTATTTAAAAAGTGATTCTTTTTAAAACTGGTTGATGATGCATATAAAAATACTAAGGTTATATACATTGTAGAACTAAGAGTATGAAAGACTATGACCAGGGCAGCATGTTTGAGTTGGGTTACGTAAAAAAAGGTAAACAAAGATAACTTTGAAAAAAGACACTGCCTCAAACAGTACATTTGCCTAGGTGATTCCTAGGTCCCAAGTCTCCTATGGATCCTGGGAAGGTCATGGGGTCCTGGTCCTGGGGCAGAAAGGCCACAGGAGCCAGCCTATAAAGGTGGGGGCTGGGCTTGCACAAGAGGTTTCTTTCCTCAGCTATATCCTTCCAGTCTGGGAGAACTGAAGGCCAGAAGAGCAGTCTTGAGAACTGACCTCCCTAAACTGCTATAAAAACAGACAGGAGCTTATTGGGGATGCCCAGCAATGAGAACAAAATAGGAAAGCTACCCTTAGGGAAGGGATTAGTTCTGAGCTAGAGCAGCCTCTAAAGGGCTCCTGAGAGTGGACTGCGGGCATCTCTTTGCAACTCCACATGCTGTTCATGACATCATGTTGGCAGCTTGAAATCAGCCCTAGTAGGAGCATTTACACCATGGAAATCGGGCAAATGCTACAAATCAGGGGTTTTCTCTCTCTGAGAGCTGTTTCACCGGTACACCACTGCCTGTGGGCATGTGTTTGTCTAGGGAGGAGACAGGCCTCCCCCATGCAAGCCCCTTTGAATGCCTAGCACCTACCCACCCACTACCTGGAGTGGGCATCTTCTATTGATATTTTCTGTCTGCTGCATCCCTACTTGTTTTCCTTTTGGTACTAACACCCCCTGTTCTTTTCCTTGATCCTGATTATTTATAAATTCCTGTTTTACTCCATGGATTCGCAGTGGGCCCACTCACTCTACGCATAAAGAAAAGTGGGGCATAACTGTACAAATAAAATCCAACCTGACCACGACATCAGGGCATTTTACTGCAGAACAAGGAAAATTATGGTTCCATCACCTCGCATCGTCCTTATTAGTATAGGTTACACCTACTGAGCCCTTAACTGTGTGCAGGTGCTTTCCATGGATTTTCTCCCTCAGTCCTCACAACCACTCTAGGAGCTGGGTGTAATTATCCCCCATTTTACCCATGGGGAAACTGAGACTCAGATCAGCTTCTCTAAGTGAATAGCTAAAGGATACATCGAGCCAAATCCCGAGCCTGAAATTGAACCCAGGTCTGCATGACTGTAAATCCCATGTTTGTAAGCACTTCCTTGCTCCGCTCTCAACACACTTATCAGACATCATGATAACAGCGCTGTGGGGGAAGATAGAAAGTGTTTGGGGACCGTTATCCTGCTTTGCCCAGGCTCAGTCTCATTATACTTCAGACAGTGTGTGGTGAGAGTGCTAAGGAAAAAGAGCCAGCTGACGCGTGGGATTGCCAAGCAACAGCTTATGAAACGAACTCAAACCATGGCAACCAAACACTGCGGACCCAGCAATAGCCTCATTTCATTTACAAGAGTAAGAGGAGGGCTTTGTCAACAACTGATGAGATAAATGAGAAGACTACTAGCTATGCAAGTACAAGGAATTATCATCATCATCATCATCATCGTTATTCTTTTTAGAGCACATGATACCAAATAATCTATGAAAACTATTCCTTGAAAAAATATAGGATTAATCATATCACTACGTCACATATAAGCTGTGTACACATACATTTTTTTAAATGTGTATCTCTGATATAAAAAATCTCAATCAATTGCCCATTATTTAATAGAGCTATTCATTTTGGGGTGGTAAGGAGGGCTAATACATGAATACCCCTCATTTAAAAATCAATTTATTTACAAAGCACCTTCTAATTAATTCCTCACAATAACTCTGTGTGCTTGGTATTGTTTTTCCCACTCCACAGGCAGGGAAAGCATGACATGGGGATTGTAAATGAGTTTTCATAGGGTGCACAGATAATAAAGCACAGATCCAGGACGCCCTCTTGCAAAAATGTCGTAAGTCTCAGAACCCTCTGAGAATCTGATCACATCCACTGCCCCTCTTCCTTGAGAAATGCACAAAAATCAACTTATACACTACAGTTTACCTGTAATTCAGTGGGACTCATGGTTCCCCCTGATGTACATCCATGCAATCCAGCTGGAAGAAAAATATTCATTTGTTTTTCTCCATGCTACACCGTGCTCTCAGGGTCTTTTTCTTTCTTTTCGTCAGTGCTTACATGAAGCCTACCCAAAATTCAGAGGGTTGTTAGCTAGAAGTCACAGAGAGGGTTAGCAGTTGCAGGCAGAATGGATTGGACATCACTGAGTTGTTCATAATTTCAATCTGCCCCAATTTTGGTGCCTCAAAATTCCATCCTGAAATCACCTTTTGCACACCGCCTTGCTAGGCACGTATCCACCAGAAATGTAGGAACATGACATCTTTCTGTGAACAACTAACCCCAGAGCCAGTGGCTCTGTCTCTGCCTGAATGTGTTTTGTTCACCTGTTGTGACCTGGACATTGTCTCCGTGCTGCCAGGAAACCTCATGACTGTTCTCGTAATGGGAGGAATGGAGTCTTTACTTGATAGTGACTACCACACCAGTAGGGCAGTGTATTTTTTCTCAGAGGACCTAAAGTGGTTTGCTGAGGACCCACACCAGGCAAACTCTCCACAGACTCTTTTCCTCTCTCAGTCCTAAGGCCCAGACTAAAAGCTAATTGAGTGGCCTTTCTGGTACTCCACGTCATGCGATTGTGATATTTGCAGATGAGAAGGAACCCAAATCCTGTGGGGGTGGGGGTGGGGGGTGGGAAAAGACAAAGAGAGAGAGAGAGAGAGAGAGAGATCAATCTGCTTCTCCTTAAGGCTTCAGTGGAGTCTGAAATGGGGTGGGGGATGAAGTCCCCTGACCTTGGATGTCATCAGTATCTCCCTGCCTCCCTCTCAGCCCTCCCTTCAGTGTGTGGGATTTTTATCTAGTCTGGGATGGCTGGAAGCCTTTGGACAGACCACATATTCTTCTATGCCTGTAGATAGCCCGGGTCCTTATCTTTTAGTATTCAGAAGACCTAAGATCTCAGGACTCAAAAAGCCTTTCTTACAGTCCTATTTCCTCTGTGTAAATTTTCTGAAATCTCTTCTGAAACTCAAAAGCTGATCTTGGGCTCTTTGAGTCTATTTGCATTTCTTCTAAAATAACTCTACCCTGGGGCAGAAGCCTTGGACGTGCTGAGTCTGAGGCAGGGCCGGGTGTACAAGGGCAAGCTGGAGCTGAGGGGGAAAAACAAAGGTTAATAATTCACAATGTCACACTTTCACAGAAGGAAAGAGAAATAAGTTTGTCAGTAAAGAGATAGGGTTCAAAAGGAAAAAAAGACCAAGGTAAATTCTAAAAGTGATCCTCTACCTATGTTATTTCTCCCCCAAGAGGAAGCTCCATGGGGAAACAGGAGATTTTAATCTTGTTTTGCCCCCACTGGATGTCCTATCTCCTAGCCCACTAGCCATTATGATCTGGAAGGTATTGGCTTCCACATGGGTTATGTGCATTCTCTCATTTAAACCTGTAAGATAGTGTTGCTATGCCTATAAGCAGATGAAGAAATGAGAATCAGAGAGAAATAAGTAACTTGCTTTTGGTACATAGCTAAGAATTTAAACTGGAATCTACTTTCTGCCAAGCCCAATGCTAATAATCACCACAGCCTAACAGTTTCTTTGACCTTGACTCCTCTCAGGGTTGGAGGGGTGGGGGAGGAGACAGCCCTGTGCAGCCTCAAAGTTAGAGTGTGTCTGGAGCATAAGGGTCTCTTTGTGCACTGGGCCCTGGGACCAGCTGTCTGCGAAGTCCAAGACATTACAAGCACTAGAGGGGCCACACACTATTGGAAGGTGGTGTCACCTATCACTGATAATGTCACCTTCTTTTAGTATGCATGGGTGTGCAGAAAATAGTTAATACAGCAGACCTGAGACCTTGAATTGACTTTAGACAACCTTGAGTTGTCTTTAGAAAGGGCTGCTTTCGAGGTTGGCCGTTGGCTGGCATCTGGGAACTTGGCAGTTGAAGGCAGAACACTATCTGCCTAAAGATGTCCACATCCCTGGAACCTACGAGTATGTTACTTGGCAACATATTCAACATATATGGCAATGGGATTTTGCAGATGTGATTAAAGTTAAGGGGTTTGAGATGAGGAGATGATCCCAGATTATCTGGGTGAGCCTAATCTAATCACATGAGTCCTTAAGCGTGGAGAAACTTTCCCAGTTGTGGCCAGAGAGATGAGATGATGGAAGAGGGGTCAGAAAGATGTGCCTTGAGAAGGATTTGACTCACTGTTCTGGTTTCTAAGGTGGAGAAAGGGGCCATAAGCCAAGGAATGTGGTGCCCTCTAGAAGCTGGGAACAGCCCTCAGGTTATAGCCTGCAAGGAAACAGGGACCTCTGAACTGAATTCTGCCAACAACCTGAGTAAGCAGGAAACAGACCCTCCTCTAGGGCCTCCGAAAGGAATGCAGCCCTGCTGACACCTGGAATTTAGCCTGGTGAGACCTGTACTGGACTTCTGACCTACAGAACTCTAAGAGAATAAATTTGTATAGTTTAAACTTCTAAGTGTGTGAAAATTTGTCGCAGCAGCAATAGAAAATTAACACAGCACCCTACCCGTTCCCTAATTGATAAGTGCGGTTCTCTGTGCTTAACCTGGTTGTACAGAGTCATTTATGCCAAACACCTGCTTTCTTTCTAAGAGTCTGGAATGTTGGTACGTGCTAGGCAGAGGGTGCCCAGTGACCATCCCCCAATAAAAAAAAAAAACAACTCTTGGACACTGAGTGAGCTTCCTTGGGCAAAAACATTGCCCACATACTGTGTGTTTTCATTCCTGGGGAAGAGTGGACTTGATGTGCCCCCTCCCAGGAGGAAGAGAGCAGAAGGAAGGAAACCTCCAGACCCTACCTGTGTCTTTTTGTCCTTGCTGATCTTATTGTAGATCCTGTTGCTGTAATAAACCTTAGCTGTGAGGACAATTACATACTGAGTCCCTCGAATCCTTCTAGCGAATCCACTGAATGTGTGGGTGGTCTTGGGGACCCCCAAAATGATGAGGGATGACAGGTGGCATTTTGAGTGGCCAGGAAGTTCCAAAGGGCTATAGAAGATGGGATCTGAAGGCAGGCCTTTACATTCCATGTCTCACTCAGGGCTGGTGACTGGTAGAGGCAGGGGCCCTCCACGACTGGTTTCTCTGTTGCCGAGCAACAGTGGTATTTTCCAGAGCAAAGGGGGGGGGCGGGGGTCCAAACAGGAAGGGCTATGATCCACCACAGCAGAGGCACACCTACTCCCTCTGCTGGTCTGTGCCTTCCAACAGTCTCAACCAGAGTTGGGGACTCACCACTCATTGATGGGTAGAGCAGATCCCATTTGAAGCCACTGGCTGAGCCTAGCACTGGATGTCAAAGTTCAATTCCAACAGACCTTCAGACCCAGCCATCTTGAGCAATTCCACTGCATACTGCATGCATTCCTCCTGGAAATATGTTTTTTTTAAGGAATCAACTCCCATTTATTCAACTAATTTTTCACAAGCGTGCCAAAGAAATTCAATTAAAAAAGAATAATCTCTTCAACAAGTGAGGCTGGACAATTGATATATGGAAAAAAAGTGAACCTCAATACCTGGGTTTGCCAGCCTCCATGGAAATATGTTCTGAGAGCAGAATTTTTTCAAGAAAGTACCTAGTTGGACAGTAAAATCTGGTGGCACACACTTGGTTGTCCTTTCCCTCTGAATGGAGACACTGAATGTGTCTGCTTGGGCAGAACCCTCCTGGAGGGGAGTCAGAAACCTTATGTGAATCTGCAGTTTGGTGTGAGTGAAGCTACCTCTCTCTGGATCTCCCTTATCTAACAAGACATCCCCAAGACAGCATCTTTCAGGCCTCTGCTGAGATTAAGAGCCCTAAGAGTCACTGAAAATTTACAACTCATAAGGAAAGTGGCCAGCTTAATTTGTTCCTTCATTGCATCGTTCCTTTAATCATGTATGGAAGCACTGAGCTAGCTGCTAGGGATACAGTGGTAGACCAGGCAGACATGGTCCCTGCCCCCATGGAGGGCCCAGCCTAAAAGAACCATCCCATCTGGTCTCGCCATGGTCTTCCCCCTGGATAATCAGTATGGACTCTGACCACAGACTCAGGCAGACCTAAATTCCTGGTAGTGCCTGGACCATATCTAGAACCTGTTGCTAGACAGGAAGGGACATGGGTTTCTGAAGTACACACACTCAATATCTTCTCCCTAGGGACAGAGCATCACCCCCTGCCCTAACACCAGTCTCTTCTGAAAAGCCTCTCTAAATTTGCAGAATCCCCACACTAAGAATTCTGCCTCCGTAAGGTGGAAACCAGAAGTCAGCCGAGGGAGAGGTGTGAGCCCTGGGCTCCACCGATCAGATGTTCCCCATCAAGACTTCAGGTCAGGACTTCCCTGGTGGCACAGTGGTTAAGAATCCGCCTGCCGATGCAGGGGACACGGGTTTGATCCCTGGGCCAGGAAGATCCCACATGCCACGGAGCAACTAAGCCTGTGTGCCACAACTACTGAGCCTGCACACTCTAGGGCCTGTGAGCCACAACTACTGAGCCCCCACGCCACAACTACTGCTCCCACGTGCTGCAACTACTGAAGCCCACATGCTCTAGGGCCCGTGTGTCGCAACTACTGAGCCCGAGTGCTTCAACTACGGAAGTCCACATGCCTGGAGCCCATGCTCCGCAACAAGAGAAGCCACCGCAATGAGAAGCCCACACACCGCAACGAAGAGTAGCCCCTGCTCACCTCAACTAGAGAAAGCCCGTGCGCAGCAACAAAAACCCAACGCAGCTAAAAAAAAAAAAAAAAAAAAAGACTTCAGGTCAGCTAGAGATTATCATACTAAGTGAAGTAAGTCAGAAAGAGTAAGACAAATACCACATGATATCACTTACATGTGGAATCTAAAATATGACACAAATGAACTTATCTAAGAAACAGAAACAGACTCACAGACATAGAGAACAGACTTGTGGTTGCCAAGGGGGAGGGGTGGGAGAGGGAAGGATTGGGAGTTTGGGATTAGCAGATGCAAACTATATATAAAATAGATAACAAGGTCCTACTGTATAGCACAGGGAACTATATTCAATATCCTGTGATAAACCATAATGGAAAAGAATATAAAAAAGAATACATATATGTATAACTGAATCACTTTGCTGTACACCAGAAACTAACACAATGTTGTAAGTGAACTATTCTTCAATAAAATTTTTTTAAAAAGACTTTGGGTCAGGAGAGAGAAGCAAGTAAGGAGACAATCATCCAGTGGAATCCATGCCTGGTGAAATGGTAGAGCATGGCTGAGAGATGCCGAGTTTTCACAAGCAACTGTAGTAGATGTTCCAATGGCACAGTCCTGGGTTCAGCCTCAGCAGTACCTGTCCCCAGAGGAGGTGGATTGCACCAACTTCTGACTGCCTAGCCCCCAAGCCAGATACTCTCACCTGTTGGAGATTTCCTTGTGCTCTACCTAATAGCAGTTTAAAAAAATCCCTTTTCTACCTAAAGAAGCTAGAATGGGTTCTGTCGCTTGCAACTAAGAAGGCTGATGGATAAAGAGAGGCTTGAAAACGAACAGAAAACCAGTCAATGCGCTATTTCTCATCGACACTTTCAGGGCTGGGAATCCAAATGGGAAGCAATGAGTAGAGAACAATAAGTCTCATCTAGCTACCTATTTAGAAAGTTGCTTGTTTGTTTGTTTATACTCTTTTTCAATTTTAAAAGTCATAGGTCCGCCACCCTCACTAAGGCCAGAACTCATACACTCACCTACCCAAAGGGTTGAAAAGATGCTTCTTATTGGCATTGACATTCCTGCATAGCATACACTGACCACAAGGTGGCAAAAGAGATTATCACATCCAGCCATCCTGTCTTCCTCCGCATCATTATTGCACTGAAGAGAACATTTATTGAGCACCTAGTGTGCGCCAGGAACTGTTCCAAGGGGTTGAATGCATTTAGTCATTTACCCCTCACAGTAATGCTGTGAAATAGGTACCATTTCATATGTGAGGAAACAGGTACGCAGATATCTATATATCATTTATCTATATCCATTTTCTATCATCTGTATTTACAGATCAATTTATCATCTATATCTTTTGATTTAAAGTTTTCTTTATTATAAAAGTAACACATGCTCATAGTAAAAATATTCAAATGATAATGATTGGTAAGAATTTTTAAACTCTCCTCTTCTCCCTTCCCACCACCCCAGTTCCACTGCCTAGTGATAACTACTGTTAACAGTTTCTTGTGTTCTTGTCCATAAATTTACATAGAAATGAAAAGTGTGTACTCTTCCGTAATCATACACAATGAATATGCAAGCATATTTTATATGTATATCCTGCACACACACGTACAGGAACCATATCCCACACACTGCTCTACAGCATATATCTCTGCTTAGCACTTCATCTTGGACATCAGATGCAGGCTAAGGCCACTGTTCCTGAGGGCCTCGGGTGTGACACTGGCTGCACTCCCCTGTGCACTAGAGAGCAAGTAGTGTGGTCTGGTGTGCTAGAGCCCCAGGTGACAGTGAGTATTGGAGAGGAAGGGAGTTGACAGGCAGCAGGGTGTGGGGAGATGTGATGGGGTGTGAGGCAAGTCTGTGAGTGGATCACAAGTGGCTGGCCCTCACTTCTAGTGTAGTCGGGCCTCTATCCCTGGTCCTAGAAAAATTCACGTTTGGATACAACCAACATTCGCTGTGCCTTTAGAACAGGCCTAGCTCTTTCCTTTGCACCCTGCCACTTTTCATCTCATTTAATCTCTGTGGAATCCCTGTGAGGTAGGAATTATCTCCAGTTTACAGGCAAGAAAGCTGACACTCAAAGAGGATCATCTACATATTACAGGGAGACACATAGCTTTTAAGTAGAACCACAAGCCAACTCAGTTCTTTTGATTCTCATTCAGGGCACTGTCCACTGCACTTCACCAAAGGCCTCTAGGGAGAGATTACCTTGCATCTCATGCGGTATTCCGGGAGTACAGGCTTTGTGCCCCCTTATACAACCCTGATTTTCCTCCCCTGTACTTCCCTTCATCCATGTCTCCTCCCCCAGCCCTGCGGGGCTAGGGACGGAAGGGTAGCCAAGTCCAGAAACGCCCCTGGGGCTGGGAAATGGCCCCCCAGAGGCCGGGTCCTGAGGAGCGCTGGCAGAAGCTGTGATAGGCCATCATCTCTGAGACTGAGCGTGTCCCCATCCCCGTCCCAGGCTCCCCGCCCACCCCAGGTTCTGCTCTGCCCCATAAGGATGAAGCCCCAGCTCCATTCTGGGACAGGCCTGGACCCCAGATGCAGAGGGGCAGAGCTCCCAAGGCCACCGGGCCCGAGGAGGCATGTCCCACGCCCATCTTATCGGCGCTCTGCACAGTCTGTGCCTGCTCCTCGCCTCCTCGTCACCTTTTCCTCGGGCTCCCAAGGCCAAGGGTGGGCTGAGGGTTTGGCAGCCGGCCTTTTGGCCCAGCAGACGCCGAGCCGCCCCGGGAGCAGTGGGAGGAACGAGGCACAACAAGGCCATGCCTACTGCTGCCGTCTCCCCTACGGCTGAGAGAGGGGCCTGAACTACAGGACACCGTCCCAAGACCCTCAAGCCCTAGCAGAGAGCCGGGGCGGGCAGCAGGTGGGAGGGGCGGGAAAGCAGCTTTTCCATCTGTGGAGCTACCGGTGGGGGCAGTGGGCGGCCACGCGTCTGGGAGGCGCTGCTGCGCTGGGAGCTGCTGGCAGTGGGTAGCGGCACCAAGGGGCCCACGAAGACTGAGCCCAGAACAAGCGGCTTAGGTCTTGGGCAGCTGGGGGATGTCGGGAAGCGACCGCAGGTGCTGGTCCCGGGGAGTGCAGCCCAGGGCAGGCGTCAGCACAAGGCTCAGGAGAAGCAGATAGCCCGTGCTCGAGAGTCAGGGAGACTGTGTTCCAGGAAGACTCTGGCCCCTGAGTCCTGGTGATAGCTGGCCTTGGCCTGGTACACGCTGCACTGCCCGGCCCGTGGGGCTGTGCTGCCTGATTACATCGTGGCAGAGTTCTCCCTGGTTAGCGGGGGATATCACCCCTCCACCTGGCCCCTTCCTCCAGGTAGGGGGAAGTGCCTAGACCTCCTGGGGTCAGCAGCAGGAGGTGGTTGTCAGGAATCAGGAGCCCCTAAGGAGGATAGGAGGCCTGGTCCCCATCAGGTTGCCTCTGTACTGGCACTCCCAGAGTGCCGGGAGGGTTGCCACTCCTCAGGTGAGGTAGACAGACAGGGGGTGCCGTATCCTCCATGCTCTGGGGTTTTTTTCACACACCAGGTCAAGAGGGACAGAACCACCACAGCTGAGGTCCCAAGAGCTGCCCTGGTGCCTCCCCTTCCTAAGCCTACTCTTGCTTCAATTTCTTGAAGCACCCCAGCATCTTTCCAACAAATGCCTGCCCTTTGTGGCCTGCAACGAAACACTAAAATTGGTTCCCTGCTTTCATGAGGCACCAGTTTAATGGACTCTTCCCATCCATCTGGCATTTCTCTCCTGCCCCCAGAGGACAGATACGGAAACTGAGCATAGCATCCAGGTTATATTAGGTTTCCTTGTATCTTACAGCAATCCAGTGCGTGGTGATGGACTGGGAGGGGTAAAAACCTGAAGGAAGGACCAATATCAGTGCTAGGTTACCCTAAAGACCAACTAAGCAAGTGTTTAGCTCACCAGCAGGAAGGGGGCTCCCAGCAATGAGAAAGAGATTGTTAGAAACATTTGATACTTGAATTTGATATTCAAAGAAACAGCAAAATCAACATCATGGGTGAAATATAAAAACTTTACCATCAATTTTTATCATGAAATGTATTGATACATGGCAAGTGTAAATGAGAGCACTCCATAATCTTTCTGAGCCTCAGAGCCTCTAAGGATCTTAATGTGACCCTGGCAGAATGTCTTCAGGCCTGGCTGTACCCTGGCCAAGGAGGGGAATCAAATGAGAGCTCCTGCTTCCCCTGATAGGGGTTCATGTGCACCTCAGAACACAAGATGGCTGCAAAGTAAGTGACCACAAGCTTCTCTCCGAAAATATTTTAAATTTAATAAAAGATCTTTACTACTTTAGAAAAGCAAATATAATCATGGTCAAAATTCAAAAATCATAACAGGGTATAAAGGAAAAAGTAGAAGTCCTCCTGTCTGCTTTCTAATCTTACCCATTCCTCTACTCAGAGAAATTTACATAGCCTTCATGTTGCTGTGGAAAGGTGTCCTGTTCCTATCCCTCCCCTATGGCCTTATCCTTCCATCCTCTACTGGACCATTCTCACCAGCACACAAACATGCCTTAATATCACTCTACCAAAAAATAAACCCCCCTTGACCTTGTGCCAGCCTCCCAGCTAAACTTCCATTTCCTTCTTCTTTACCATCAAAGCTCCTCAAAATACATTTCTATAACATCAACAAAACCAAAAGACAACCTACTGAATGGGAGAAAATATTTGCAAATGATATGACTGATAAGGAATTAATATCCAAAATATATAAACAGCTCATACAACTCAACATCAAAAAAAGAAATAACCCAATTAAAAAATGAGCAGAAGATCTAAATAGACATTTCTCCAAAGGAGACCTACAGATTTGTAACAGGCGCATGAAAAGATGCTCAACATCACTAATTATTAGAGAAATGCAAATCAAAACAATGAGCTATTAACTCACACCTATCAGAATGACTATCATCAAAAAGACCACAAATAACAAATGTTGGCAAGGATGTGGAGAAAAAGGAACCCTCTTTCACTGTTGGTGAGAATGTAAATTGGTGCAGCCATTACGGAAAACAGTATGGAGGTTCCTCAAAAAACTAAAAACAGACCTACCATATGATCCAGCAATCCTACTCTTGGGTATTTAACAGAGAAAAATGAAAACACTAATTAGAAAAGACACATGCACCCCAATGTTTATAGTAGTATTATTTACAATAGCTAAGATACAGAAGCAAACTAAGTGTCCATCAACAGATGAATGGATAAAGAAGATGTGGTATATAATTACAATGGAATATTACTCAGCCATAAAAAAGAACGAAATAATGTCATTTGCAGCAACATGGATGGACTTGGAGGGTATTCTTCTTAGTGAAATAAGTCAGACAGAGAAAGACAAATGCTGTATGATATCACTTATAGTTGGAATCTAAAAAATACAACAAACTAGTGAATATAACAAAACAGAAACAGACTCACAGACACAGAGAACTAATGGTTACCAGTGGGAGAGGGAAGTGGGAAGGGGCAAGATAGGGGTAGGAGATTAAAAGGTGCCGATTACTATGGATAAGATAAATAAGCTACAAGGATATATTGTACAGCACAGGGAATATAGCCAATATTTTATAATAACTATAAACAGAGTTCAACCTTTAAAAATCGTCAATCACTATGTTGTACACCTCAAACTTACATTGTACATCAACTGTACCTCAATAAAAAATACATTTCTATGATGACTATCTCCACTTGCTCACCTCCCATTCTCACTTAATCCTCTTCAGTCAGGCTTTTCTCTCTATAACTCCCACTAAAATGGCTCTTATCAAGGTCTCTGGTGATATGTCTTGCCAAACCATAAATTTCCTTACACCTTTATTGCATGACCTCTCGCCAGCATTTCAAATTGTTGACCATTAATTATTCCCTTAAACACTTTATTTCCTTTAGATTTTGATACCTCACCTAGTTTCTTCCTACCTCTCTGGCGGTCCTTTTTCTCAATCCTTTTCTTTGTAGGTTCTACCTTTTGTAGAGTGCTCCAAGGCCCTGCCCGTGGCTCTATTCTCTCTATGTAATCTCTCCCTAGGTGAGTTCCTGTGGACTCATGGCTTCAAATGCTATCTATAACCTTAATGAATTTCAAAGTTACTAAATTCATTATATCCAAATGCCTACTGACAACAGGACAACAAGACAATAGGCAATAAGAGCAGATGATACGTCTCCTCACCTTGCTAGCCTAGCCAGTCTACATAAAGACGAGTAGAAGTTTGAAAAGTCCTTAAACAGGGATTTGTTGAAATAAAATACCTAAATTGTGAGTTGTCAACTTAGTGAGGGCTGACGTGAAATGAATCCTCTCTACACTAAGTTGGAGGGAGGGTAAATTACCCTCCCTATTTGAAACCAAATGAATTGGGATCCAAGAGATACACTGAAAGACATTTGAAATATATTTAAAAGGGAAGGCTGGCATCCCACCAGCTGTATGCTCACTGCGTTGTAGAAAATCAGAAACCCATTCTAGTGCTGCAACCAGAATGAGATGTGATGACCAAGTTTTTAGAGCTTGAAGTATATCCCCTGGAAACAGGAACCTGCTTTTGGCCTAGAGAAGTTTCAGAGAGAAAGGCTTGTAGAGCTGCCAGTGACAGCTGGGAGAAAAGAAACCACAGCCTAGGAACATGCTCTACTACCACTATGTGGGTATGGCAAGAATGAACTAGTTTCCTATAGGCCAAGTGGAGGCTGAGGAAAGCAGCAAGACCTGAGCCATTGCCCAAGGGTTCCTTGCCTTCTCAGGGTAAGGGGACCATAGCACTAAAATCTTGTGAGGTGTAGGTGCAGGATAGGAACATGAAGTTAGGCAGAGTACACCACTCACATTCAACAACTGAATACACATTCTTTTCAAGCACGTATGGAATTTTTTACAAAAATTGACCATATGCTGGGTCATAAAACACATCTCAACAAATTCCGAAGAACTGAAATACGGTGTATATCCTCTCACACATAATTGCACTGAAAGGAGTATGTATTGAATATGTTGTTGAATACAGTTTTATATATTTCCATTAGCTAAAATTTGTTAATTATGACGTACAAATCTTACATATCCTTACTGATATCGCCTTGTGGTTTTGCCAATTTTTCCATCACATTTTGAAGCCATGCTATTAGGGTCATATTTAAAACTGTTAAATCTTCCTGATAAATTCAATTTTTCTATATGAGGTGTCCCTTATTTCTAGAAATGCCTATTTATCTCAAAGCCTATTTTTAGGTATTCTGTGTAGAATATCATGTGCCCATCCTTTTATTTTCAACTTTTCTGAATTCTTATGTTTTAGCTGTATCTCTTCTAAACAGTTATATCAGTTATTTGTGCTGCATAACAAAAAGTTAGAAAGTGCTCAATGTTTAAAAGTTAAGAAATACACTTAGAAGTAATCCAAAGTCCAAAGAAATCAGAATGAAAATTAGAACATACTTTGAGTTGAGTAACAAAAATACTACATATCAAAACTTGTGAGATGAAGCTAAAGCCCTATTTAGAGAGAATATTATAATTTTAAAGTATATCTTTAAAAGGCTGAAAATTAATGAGCCAAACATCTTAAGGAGTTAGAAAAAGAACAGCAGATTAAATAGAGAAAGAAGAAAACAAATAATAAAGGTGAGAAATGAAACAGAATAGGGTCAGCATAGCTAAAAATTGGTTTTATTTTGAAAAGACTAGAAAAAAAATCAGTAAACCTCTGGGGAGGCTGATTTAAAATGCAAGAGAGAAGGCACGATTTATCAGTACTAAGAATGAAAATGGCAGTATCGTTACAGATTCTGCAGACATTAAGAGGATAATGAGAGGATATTATGGACAACTTTGTGTAATGAAAATTTAGATAACAAAGCCAAAATCCTATAAAAATAAAACTTACCCAAACTGACTGAAGAATAGAAAATAAGATATCGACTCATTAATTAAAAACTGTCCTAAAAAGAGAACTCCAGGCCCAGATGGCCTCACTGACAAATTCTATCAAACATTTAAGAAATATTTCCAATGTTAGATGAATTCTACCAGGAAATAGAAAAAGAAGCTATCTACATCAACTCACTTTATAAAGCTAGAATAACCCTTGATATCAAAACTCAATATGGAGGGACTTCCCTGGTAGTCCAGTGGTTAAGACTCTGTGCTCCCAATGCAGGGGGCCCAGGTTTGATCCCTGGTCAGGGAACTAAATACTGCATGCCACAACTAAAGATCCCACGTGCCACAACTAAGACCCGGTGCAGCCAAATAAATTAATTAATTAATTTAAAAAAGCAATATGGAGAGTACATTAAAAAATTATGGGCCAATCTAACTCATAAACAAAGATGCAAAAATCCTAAACAAAACATTAGGAAACGGAATCCAACGATACAGAAAAAGGACAATATATCATGACTCAAATTGGTTTTTTTTTCTAGGAATGCCACATTAACAGATTAATGGAGAAACATCGTAAGATCGCCTCAAGAGATGAGGAATGAGTGTTGATAAAATTCAACAAATATTCATGGTAAGTACTCTTAGCAAACTAGGAATAAAAAGGAACTTCCTTAATCTAATAGAAGATATCTAATAAAAACCTGTAGTGTACATCATAGTGAAATGTTGAAAGTTTTCCCTTTGAGGTCAGGAATATGACAAAGATGTCTACTATCATCGCTTCTATTCAACACTGTACTGAAAGGGTCCAGCCAGTGTCATAAGGTAAGGCAACAAAAGGTAAAAAGATTTAAAAGGAAGAAACAAAACTGTCATTATCTGCATACAGTATGATTGGGTATGTGGAAAATCCAAAAGACTGTAGACATAAACTGTTAGTATAAGTTTAGCAAAGTTGCCAGACACAAAATCATTATACAAAAATAAATAGCACTTCTACAGACCAGCTCTAAACATAACATGAAGAGTCTTTTGAGATACCACTTACAATAGTATCAAGTTCCTAGGAATAGACTGAACCAAAGATGTGCATGATTTCTTCCGAGAAAACTGTAAAACTTTATTGAGAGAATTTAATAAGCCAAATTATCAATATAACAACAGCATTTATGGCTTCAGCTTGTCTTCTTTTTAACTTATGACTGTCCAGCACCTAAAACATAAACATAACAGTTGTACATTACTTAGCAGAACTTTACTTAGACAATAAAAAAGGTACACAAAGGACACTACAGTTTTGGTTTTATAACATGAAACTAAAACCAGAACCCTAACAACTGCACAGGCTTCTATGCTACATGTACATTTTCAGGCATATGAGCACTAATTTTTTAAATGCATCATTCTTTTTGGTGGTATGAAGAAACATAGATTTCTCAAGCCCAGAACAAATTAAATCCTATGAGCCTATTTAAAGATAATTTAAGTAGAGAGCAAAAACTGCCAGTGATTTCAGTTAAAATAAAATCAACCTAACAAAAACTCCAAGAAGCAAAACAAGCAAGCAAACCCGGTGTTATTCAAATGCATCAACTTTAAGTATCCTTCTAATTACATATATTAGTTCAAATAATTATGTCATACTTGGAACTGTTCAAAGAGAAGACAAAGAACAGCATTCCATTTGGTTTGTCTCTTTTGTGCAAAAGTACTTCAATGATCCAGCTCAACCTTTACGTGGCCTATATATAGAAAGGTGGCATTTGTTCCATTCACACCTGTTGTCCTGGAGTAAGCAGTAGTGGCACTCCCTTTAACTCTCAAGAGTATCCCAGTTTGGATGATAAAAATTACATGGTCACACTAGTTTTAAGCCACGACCATCATATATAACATTAAAATGTGAGGAAAAATACTACCATTTCTCAGCCTGGCTCACAATTTCAAAAACAACAAACCAACCTGGAAAAGCCAAAACATACAGATCCATATTATTTTTTGGCATCTAAAAGACAGTGATTTTTGAGAAACAGTTCTGGCAAATTCAAAAACAAAACATCAATACTATTGTATTGTTTAGATATCCAGTTAGCACTGGGGTACGTTAATTTATGTACTTTAAAAAGTATTTGATCATTTGCCTTGGGTTTTAAAGGACTTCTACTCCGAAGTAATAATACTTTCATGTTTTATAATTCAACAACATGGACCTGACAATTCATTTCTTCCTGATACTGTCTTTGAATCAAGCATTTGGTGTCTGAACTACCTTTCAAATAATGTGTGTGTGCGATTTGCTATTAAAGTATAAAAATATTGTAGAAAACAACTACTCCATGACTTGCATTCTTAATAGATAACATACCTGCTTCTGGAATTTTAGCAGGCACTAGATTAGGTGGAATCTTCCCCTTCACATCAGGGTCATCTCCGTGCTCACCCCCAGTCTCTTCCAGACCCATTTCCTGGCTTGCACCTTCCAATTCAGGTTGATATAAATAGAGAGTTATTAATATAAGTGGTAAACCATAAATTAATGTTATTAAATAAAGCACTGCAGGTTAGTATTATAATAAATGTGATGCATAAGAACGCAATGAGCACTAAAGAGTTTTTTGCTAGAAAATGAAGTTGTGTTTCTCATATATTACCTCCTCTATGAAGCATGTTTTTTTCTAAAACTGCTTAAAACAAACTTAGTTGTCACGTTTGTAACCTATATACATGTCTATTATTGCACTTATTTCATCAGATCAGCTGTTTACGTGAATTTCTCTGACAAGAGAAACTCAAGATAGAAATTGTGAACTCAAGACAGAAATCATTCTCATTTGTATTTACATCCTTAGCACCTAGTACACTACCTGCCACCAAGCAGGCCTCAATAAATGAGTGAAAAAAAAGTCTTTAAAAATAGCAAGATGAGACAAACCCAAACTGAAGAACATTTTACAAAACACCTGGTTTGGACTCCAAAAGATGTCAATCTTTTGGACAAAGAAAGACAAAGAAATATTGAGGTACACTTCCAGGTGAAAGGAATCCAAAGAGAGATGACAACTAAATGCAACGGGTAGTCTTGGATTGGATCCTGGATCAGGAAAAAATAATGCTATAAAAAACATTACTAGACCAACTGACTATATATTAGATAATAATGTTTTCTCAATGTTAAATTTCCTGAATTTGATCACTGTACTGGGTTATGTAAGAGAATACCCTTGTTTTTAGGAGACACTTACTGAATTACTTAGAGAGTAAAGAGTTGTATTTGAAATTTACTCTCAAATGGTTTGGCAATAATATGTATGTTAATACCTAAAGCAAGGACACTATAAGGCAAAATACTAGCAATTGCTGAATCAAGGTAAAGAGGATACAGAAGTACACTGTGCTTTCTTATAACTTTTCTGTACTTTTAAAAACTTTTCTAAGTAAAAAGTTAAAAAGAATATGTGACAACTAAATTACGGCTCAGGAAGACAAAAATATTGAAGACTTTAACAGCAACTAGGAAAGGATTTCATTTTTTATTTCTCTGCATTATGAAAAAATTTTTAAATTACAATCTAAGAGCTAACCAGAATATATCTAGGTTTGCTCAAACTTTTGATGCAATGACTTAACCCTGAAAACAACATTCCAAAAAGATCCAGTTTAACTAGAAAACAAGTGTATAATTTTGTCTACATTTAATGTTGCTTCCTTTGATTTGCTAATTTAGAGCCTTGGCAAGGACTGTATTTTCCAAGAATGCCAAATAATTTAAAACATAGGTGGGTAAAATGCTGAAAGAGGGAAAACTTATCACAGAGAGGGACTGCAGTCAGCTGCAAACTATACCTTTCCCTTACCAAACAGGTTTCCAGCCAATTTTCAGGGAACCCTTCATACCTGTTACTAGTATAACATCATAAATGAAATACAAATTGTCTCTCCATCCCCCTTCACCTTGAGCCACAGAAGTTCCTCCTTCTTTCTCTTGTCCAGGTTCGATATCCACATTCTCAGTTGGTGGTTCCTTTTGTTGAGATTTTTTGCCACCTAGTTTTGGGGCCTTGGGAGAGGGTAGGTGCAAATAAGAAGTATTGTTATTAATACTATAACAAGAGAAGGCACAAATATACATACTACATGGACGTAACTAATCACCAATCTGAAGAGGCTTTTCCTATATCTTTATCTGTAAGTACTCTTAATAAAGTTACTCTTCCTATATAGAAAATAATCTAAGAAAGGAGTTATCTGCAAGGACCAATAATTCTGGAAACCATTTTCATCTTTTCTGGGCTGTGTGTTATTTGTTAATTAATAGGCACAACAGGGAAGTCACAGAGACGATTTCCAGGCTCATATCAATATACACATCCAGGTAATGCCAGAATGTAAGTCTACTTGCTCAATGTCTCAGTCATGAGATTCATTTTTCAACCATTCTCAGCAAGATAGCCCTTTATACAACAGATCTAAATTGGTTCAACAATTTTTTTGATTTTCTTTTATTAATTTCTGCCAAGGGAAGTAAGATATTAAAGCACTCACAACCACAGGTTCAACCGTATTGGAAGACTCTTGACCATCTCCCCTTCCTCTAGATCTTGATCTTGCTCGTCCACTCATATTTCACACTGAAAGCAGAAAACGGTGAACTGGAGAATGTAATTTAAAAAGACTATACTGGACTATTACCATGCTGACTGCAAATTCTTTTTTACATCTGGTGAGATTTCCAAAGTTAAGTCTTGAATTAATAATAACTGCCTGCTTGCCAATAACATCAAATAAGGCTGTCAGCAAACCCCTTTGTTTCTCTCACAGCCAATTTGGCAGAGAAAGGACCTTCAAGTACTTGATTGGAAAAAAAAAAAAAGGTACGACTTAAGAGATTCAGTTTCACTCCCGAACTCTCCAATATGGAGAGATTTTGTAATATACAGCCACATCCAGCTTCCCACTGCTGACTCTGGATTCTGTGCTCTGTCTGCAGTTCCAGGGCCTCCAGGACCCAGATACCGCAAATAACGCCGCCATGACTCGTTCTACCTTCATCTGACCCCCCTGACCTCCACCGCCCACCGCCCTCCCTTTCCTGCCACCAGGACGAGAGCTATGGTGGCCGTGACACCTGTGGCGAGAAGGACGACGACCTCAAGGACCCTCCTCCTCAGAGGCCATAGATCGCACCGCCTGACCCTCCCGAAGCCCGCTGGCTCCCCCTCACACGCACGCACACTTAAACTCCAGGCAGGACAGATCTGTGGACCTACCTGCTGAGTTTCACCAGGCAGAAAGAACCGAGCTGTTAAGACGCAACCTTCACAGCTACGCACGCACGCAAACTCCGTCGCACACGCCGCACAAGGGCCGACGGGAAGGCGCGCAGCCCTGGGCATGCGCACTGCGTCTCGCGTGTGCCGCATGGGCTGGTTTCCCCGCTCCCCCTCCCCAACCACGGAGTCCCGGATGTGTGGTCTGTCTGCAGTTCTGGTGCCTCCAAGGCTCAGATACCTCAAGTAATGGCCCCAAGCCTCGCTCTACTTTCAACTGCCCCTCTCCCCTCTGTGGCCCACTGTTCTCCCTTGCTCCGCCCCACCGCAAAGGGCCATAGCCACGATGCCTGTAGAGAGAAAGACGACGACCTCAAGGACCTTCCTCCCGGGAGGCCAAGTATCGCGCTGCACCCACCCACCCGAATCCCGCTGGCTCACACTCATTAACATCTATTCACACTTACACCAGCTGTGACACAGCTGAGAGCCTGGTGGAGAATCAGAAAGGGAATGAAAATGCTACCTACCTTTCGTTGCCACTTAAACGCGACTTCTGCGGAGTCGTCTCCACCTGCCAAGCCCAAGCCTCGGAGGTAAGCAGGGTAACTCCCACACGCAGACGCAGTAATGTGTGTGTCACGTGGGCTGTGGTTGCAGCCCTCTCTGACCAGGTAGAGGCTCCGCCCTGCCTGGAAGAGAGTGTTGCTTCCCAGTCCCAAAAGAGACTTTGTCTTTCCTTTCTCCACGCCAAAAATCTTTCATTTCTTCTGTGTCTAGAATGTTCCCAGCCCTGATTGAACTCTCCAAATTCTTCTCTCAGTGAGGCTGCTGCAGTGGCTCTCATGAGAGTCTTTAGTCTCCCCAGAGATGAGTGAAAGCTTTTAGGGTCTGAAAGAGTACAAAGGCATTTTTAAGCACGGGAGGGATCCAGGAAATGTAAAGAAAAGGATTAATAAATCCAAATACATAAGCCTTAAAACATCCTGTGACCCAACATTTCTACTTCTAGAACTTTATGTTAAGGTAACTATATTGGATGTGAACAAAGATTTAGATACATGGGACTTCCAAAGCAGCTTAATTTATAAAAGCATGGTCACGGACTGGCTATAGAAGTAAACCGAGGCACATTTGAAATATGGCTGCCCATCAAAACGAATGCTGAATGTTTGCTGTCATAGTGGTGCTGCTCACATTGTTACTAACTAGAAACAGCCGGTTATGGAGCATTGCGTATGTGCAGCATGATCCCAGAGGAAGTGGGAGGCTTTGGAGAAGTTCACCAGCACTACCACACCACCAACCCTCCTCTCAGATAGTAAATATGCCTTGTTTTCCTGAAGTCAGGAGCTTCCAGGGCTCCAAAGACATCTGGTTTTCCAAGGGTAACCCAGCAGATAAAATGCAGCCCTCGGGGTTGTAGGTCTTCTGCACCTGGTGCATCTCAAAGGGTTTCGACATCACCTAGGTGGTGTGGTCCTCTGCTGTCCGGGAAGGGGTGGGGGGAGGGGAGGGGGAGGACAGCAGCCCACTGCTCCTGCTTTGGGCGAACAAAGGTAGGTGGGTACCTGCAGGACAGGAAGGAGTTTGCCCAGCCTTTCCCTCCCCCTCCCCCCCCCCCCCCAAAAAAACCCTTTTCTGTACTTGCATGTCCAGGACAGTTCCCAGGCCCTGCAGGTTACCTTTAGAGAAGCACATATTCTTTGAGAGTTCGAAAGATCCCTGTGGCAAAAATAGAATTGCCACATCCCTCCCTTCCTCCCTCCCTCCTCCCCATCCTCTCATACAGACAAGCTATAGAGGTAGAGCCAAGTAAAAATATATAATTCTTCCTTGATCTCACCAGTCAGGGATAACCAGTTTTAATATCTAATCAGGAGCTACTTCTACAACTCAGATTCTTATGTGGATGAAATAAAGATTTATGGAGAAGGACTGAGTTCACATTGTCTTTAATTAGCATAAACTGTGGGTGCTAACCTCAGTCTGTTTCTCCTCATACAAAGCACTTTCATTGGCTCTTAGTCATTTCTTCTAACCTCCTTGAAAGGCTATCTGCAGCCCAGCTCCCTGACCTTGGGGCTTTGTCTATATGCAGCAGCTGTGTTCTCTGAGTAGGATCAAGTTTCTCCAGGACACTGCGAAGAAGTTAGAGGGAAGATGGGGTCCTTTCAGTCTGAACTGAAGAGGAAACCCTGACTTGCCCAGTGCCGCAAGCCTTCCTGGGTAACCTCATCCTCAGGTAGTATTAGTGCAGAGCACGCTCTCTCACCAAGGACAATTGGGTACTCCCAAGCCCTTGTTTGTATCATTGTGATGATTGTAGATATCATTTCATTTTATGACACAAGTGATACCTGCTCCTTACAAATAATTCAGTCATGAAGAATTGGCCAGTGTCACTGTCTTTGTCATTATTTAAATCCCAGTATAAGTTCACCCAACTCTGGGTAGAATTAACGCTTGGCAATAATGGTGTTGCTAGGTCCCCTGAGGGGGGCCACAAGGCATCCCCTCCTGTCCCTCCACGCTCCCCTTCCTCACGTTAGCAGAAAAAAAAAAGGATGTACCTTTTGTACATCCATTTGCCACAGAGATGATTATCGAGTGGGAACTGGCAGCTGTGCCCAGTGTGAAGTGGAGCAGGTGTCAAGGTCAAAGGCCCAGGTGGTGCATGGGCCAAAGGTGAGCTCTGTGCAGACTGTTCAGAAACCCAATGGGAGAAATATGGGAAATGCTACCTGGGCCAGCTGTGAACAGGACGCACAGACACAAGGCTATGATAAAGCTGTGGTGAGGTGGCAGCTGTGGCTGTGCGGTGGGTGGGATGATGACCCGGCCCATTTCCAATACCTGGAGGAAGGAAAGATTCAGGGTTACATGCTGACCACAGGTGTGTGCTCCAGAGGGAGATGATGGTGGTCGGGAGTACTCTGGCCTTCTGGCCTCGGGTACCAGCCCTGTGGATCTGGGGATGGGCCAGACCTGGGAGAGTTACTACCCGCAACCATCACCCTCACCTGAAGTTGGGAGAAATCCCAACAGCCAGCCTTGTAGAGAGAGAGCAGTAGAGGGTGCATGAGGGGTGTCTTTGTTGAGCCCCAACAGCTTGTGCAACCCGTCCCCACCCCATTAGATGGTGGGGAGGAAGCAGGTTTAGAGGTTCGTGAGAAACTCCTAATACTCTCAGTGTCTCTCAGTTAGTAATGCACTAAGCACCCTTTCCCAGCAATCTGCCTCTTGGAACTCATCCTAAAGGTATATTCATCCAAGTAGACTGCAGTAAATACACAACAGTTGCAAAAGTGAAAACTCAAAAGTGCCTGTGTGTTCAGCAATGTACTTGCTCATATGAATTACAGTAAAACTAGACCATGGAAGTTTTGCAGCCCATGAAGAATTAGATAAATTAACATGTATTGATATAGAATATCTGTTAATTAAAGTTAAGTAGTACAAAAAAGGCTGTAGAACACTCTAGTGTGATTCTATGGTTTTAAGCAGACACGTGACTATGTGTATGTATTTATGTTCATTTGTTCATGGTCTTTTTAATATTGTAAGTAAAATTGGAATGAACATCTTACACTTGTGCTGTGGCATGCTTTTCTCATACTTTCTTAGGATGTATTCCTGGAAATTAAATTGCTAGGTGAAAGGAAAGTGGGCGTTTAAACGTTTTTAATGTGTATTGCTAGATGACTCAAAGAAGTGAGAAACCATTTTACACTCCAGCTTGCGTACAAGAAGTCCTGTTTTCTTCCAACCTTGCAATTGTTGGGTATAACATTAGTTCTTTTTCTGCTATTCTGATGGACACTAGTATCTGAATTTGCATTATTATAAATAATAAGCTTTAACATTATTATTCAAGTAATTCATGCTCATAGTAAAAATAAAAAGTAAAATTGGAAAGAGAATTAAGAATCAATCTTATGGCCCCACACGCGCCGGCCGCGGCCGCCCCCGGGGAGTTCGCGGAGCGCGCGGAGCGCAGGTCCCGCGGCGGCGGCGTTGGCGGCGGCGGCGGCGCGGGCGGCCGCGGGCGCCGCCGCCTCCTCCTCCATGGCTGTTTACCCGGCTGCATTGTGGGAGTTTGACCTCCGCCGCCGCCAACCGCCGCCGCCAACCGCCGCCGCCGCCGCCGCCGCCGCCGCCTCGCACGCCATGGAAGCCCTGACTGACTACGAACTCATACGGAAGCGTCTCCTAATTGATGGAGATGGCGCTGGAGATGATCAGAGAATTAATCTACTAGTGAGACGTTTCACTAAATGGTGCAACTCTGGATCCCAGGAAGAGGGATACAGCCAGTACCAACGTATGCTGAGCACACTGTACCAATGTGAATTTTCAATGGGCAAAACTTCGCGGATGTATGATATGAATCTCAGAGAAGTGGAAAATTATGAAAAAATGTACAAAGAGATAGAATGTAGCATTACTGGAGCACATGAAAAAATTGCTGAGTGCAAACAGCAAATTCTTCAAGCAAGACAAATACGAAAAAATCGCGAAGAATATGATGCATTGGCAAAAGTGATCCAGCGTCATCCAGACAGGCATGAGACATTAAAGGAACTAGAGGCTCTGGGAAAAGAACTAGAGCGTCTTTCACATATTAAAGAAAGTGTTGAAGATAAGCTAGAATTGAGAAGGAAACAGTTTCATGTTCTTCATTGTACCATCCATGAACTTCAGCAAACACTGGAAAATGATGAAAAGCTCCCAGAGGTAGAAGAAGCTCAAGAAACAAGCATGGAAACTGATCCTAAACCACAGACCAACTAATCACTCACCATTCCCAAAAATATTGAAGTAGCAACATGATCTTAGTGTGTTCAGAATTTGTTGTGCTCTTGAGACATTTAAAGTTTTGGCGGTGAACTACGTTGCTTTTAAATTTTAATGCACAGTTCATTCATATTTCTTCACACAAAGGCAGATGACTTCATTATATATTTGTTTTTATTGAAATGCCTTTTTTATACTTAAAAGATAGGAAGCAACATCCAAAAATGTTTAATAAAATATTTTCAAGCGAGATATGTTAGTGCTCATTGGTATTCTAGGTAGTTTTTAACTGGTAACATTGATTTGCTCACAAAATAAGTGGAAGATAGTGAGAAGGTGGCATTTCTAGGATGTACCTGAGAAAATTAGTCAATTTCTGGAAATCGTTACCACTTTTGAAAATGAAGTCCACTACCTACCTGAAGTCCAATGAGGGCTGTGAACTTATGAAATTATGTACAAAATGTTTGTGGTGTATGCTTATTGTGGGAGAGGTTCCATGATATTAAGAATCACTGATATCAGAGGTAATTACAAGATGCAAAGTAAATCAATATGCATTAAAAAAAATAGAATCAATCTTATAACTCGAGCATCCATTCAAAACCTCTCTGCCATTTTAGTGCATATAGTTACATATATATGTCTCACACATTCATTCTAGATTATCATCCATGCTGCAGCAAACATCCTCATGTATCATTCCCTACCCACTTCCTTAATTATTTCTTTAGGAAAAATAATCATACATAAACGAAAAGAGGCTTGAGAGTATTTCCAACTTGTCCAACATCACACCCTCGGCAAGGTATTCCAGGCATTAAACCTGTGTCTTTTTGCTCCCATTGCCTTTGCTTGTTTCTTTACATCACTGACTGCTGGTTCCCTTTAATTCCTTAACTCAAGGAAAAGCTTAGCAACCCCATGACCACCATCCATGAGAGGTGATGTGGTGTAAGTACCCACGTGTGCGAGATGTAGCAGTCCCTGAAGGAACATAATGAGCTAAGTCATGGAACCTGGCAGGCCCTGACATGCTTGGCAACTGCAGAGGTCACTGAGGCTGGAGACTCAGGCTGCAGGTGAAAGGAGGATCTTTTCTTTGGTGTTCCTGACCAACAGCAGACCACAATGAGTGCACAAGTAGATTGTGAATATAAATATTCTGTGAGGTAATTTTTCTAAATCACTGCCTGGTAAACATGAAGGAAGTTTACATGATTGCAAAGGAACATTCATGTAAATCTCATTGATAAAGTATATGATTTTAAACTTTGACTCCAACAATCTGAAAACTCCTTCAGATACTACACATGGACATTTAGTTGTTGCACACACACTCACATGTATTCAGATAGCTATTACTTAGTGGTGGCATATCTGGGCAATTCACCTGAAGTGGTGGAGGGGAAGGAAGGTTCTTGACAGCTCCATCACCCGAAGGAGTTGCCCCTTTTCCTCCCTCCTCCTTATCCAGAAGCCTCCAAGTTTGCCTTTCTATGCCAACTGATCCCAAAATTTTAATTGTGCTTTCAGTCTTTATTGATGGTGTTCAGGCTTCTCACCTGGCCTAGAAAGCTCATCTGCCTTTGGACTTCTCTCTCAGGTGAGTTTACTCTTAGGCACGTATCCCCCAGTAGTCAGGCAATTAATCGGTAAGGGTACCGTGGTCATGCTGGCCTTTGCTGGCTCTTATGCCCCTGCCTGTATGCCTTTGCCAAAAATCAGTTGTCCGTATATTTGTGGGTTTATTTCTGGACCCTCTGTTCCATTGATCTATTTGTCTGTCTTTATGCCAATACTACACTATTGTGATATAGTTTTATAATAATTCTTGAAATCTTGTTTTGTCTAATCTAGGTCCTTTGCATATCCATATAAATTTTAGAATCAGCTTGTCAATTTCTACAAAAAAAGAAAAGAAAGAACTGCTGGGATTTTGATTAAGAGTACATTAAATTTATAGATCAATTTGGGAAGAATTGCCACATTAACAATTTGGAATCTTCAGACCGATGAACAAGATATAATCTCTCCATTAACTTAGGTCTTAATTTTTTTTTATTAATTAATTAATTTATTTATTTTTGGCTGCACTGGGTCTTCATTTCTGCGTGCGGGCTTTTCTCTAGTTGCGGCGAGCAGGGGCTACTCTTTGTTACCGTGCGTGGGCTTCTCATTTCAGTGGCTTCTCTTGTTGTGGAGCACGGGCTCTAATGCACGTGGGCTTCAGTAGTTGTGGCACGTGGGCTCAGTAGTTGTGGCTCGCGGGCTCTAGAGCACAGGCTCAGTAGTTGTGGCGCACAGGCTTAGTTGCTCCGCAGCATGTGGGATTTTCCTGGACCAGGGCTCAAACCCATGTACCCTGCATTGGCAGGCAGATTCTTAACCACTGCACCACCAGGGAAGTCCGACTTAGGTCTTAATTTCTCTCAGCAATATATTGTAGTTTTCAGTATACAGATCTTTCACTTCTTTTGTCAGATTTACTCCTATGTATTTCATGTTTTATGCTCTTATAAATTGGTTTTTATTTCAATTTTGATTATTGTTAGTATATAGAAATACAACTGATTTCTTTACATTGAGCTTGTTTCCTGTAACTTCGCTAGACTCACTTGTTGGTTTTAGTAGCTTTTAATTAGATTTAATCACACTTTCTATGAAAATGATCATGTCATCTGTGGATAGACAGTTTTACTTCTTTATTTCCAATCTGGATGCATTTTATCTCTTTATCTTGCCTGATTACACTATCTAGAACCTCGAGTACAGTGTTGAATACAAGTGGTAAAAGTGGACATCCCTGTCTTGTTCCTGATCTTAGGGCAAAACATTCTGCAGTGAGACAATCATATGGGTATTTTCTTTTTTAGTTTGTTAATATGGTGAATTTCATTGGTTTCTTTTCAAATATTAAACCAGCCCTGCATTACTGAGATAAATTCCATTCAGTCATGATGGAACATATTGTTAGAGTCAGTTTGTTAAAATCTTGTTTAGAATTTTTGCATCTATATTTATGAGGGATATTGATCTGTAGTTTCCTTTTCTATTAAGGTCTTTAGCTGGTTTTGGAATCCAGGAAATTCTGGCCTCATAGAGTGAGTTGAGTAGGAAAGTATTCTTTCCTCTTCAATATTTTGGAATCATTTGTGTAGAATTGGTATTATTTATTCCTTAAATGTTTGGTAGACTTCTCCAGTGATGCCGTCTGAGTTTGGAGTTTTCTTTATGCAAACATATTTTCACTAAATTTTAATTTCTTTACTAGATAAAGAGTTATTCCAGTTTTGTATTCTTAAGTAAGCCTTGGTAGTTTGTATCTTTCAGATTGTCTGTTGTATCCTTGCTGATATTCTGCCTATATGTTCTATCCATTATTGAGAAAGGGATATTGAAATCTCAGACTATAATTGTGGATTTGTCTATTTCTCCTTGCAGTTCTATCAGTTTTAGCTTCATGTATGTTTTAGCTATTATTAGGTACATAAACATTTAAGATTGTTAGAATGTCATGAACATAAATGTAAAAGTCCTCAACAAAATATTAGCAAATTGAATCTAGCAATATATAAGAAGAATAATACACCACAACTAAAAGAGGTTTATTCCAGGAATACAAGGCTAATTCAATATTCAAAAATCAGTCAATGTAATCCTCCATATTAATAGTCTATAAAGAAAACCACATGGTCATGTCAATTGATGCAGTAGAAGCATTTGACAAAATACATCCATTCATGATGAAAATTCTCAGCAGACTAGGACCAGAAGGAAACTCCTTGAATTTGGTAAAGGGTATCTACAAAAGAATCTACAACTAGCATCGTATTTTATGTTGAAAGACTGAATGCTTTCCTCCAAAGATCAGGAATGAGGCTCGCATGAGAATGTGAAGCTCTCAGGGGATTCCAAGGGACTCAGCCATGTGGGGTTCCCACCCTCTTGTAGGCTTTTCCTCTAGGAATATCAGTAGGTTCACAAGAGAATCCAGAAAAGTTCCCCTGTGGTGCTGGCAAGGGGAGGAGGACAGCCTCTGTCAAAATCCCCCCAGACCCATTTCCCCTATCTCTCTTACAGAACATAAAAGCTTAATCTGCAGGCACTGGTAGAATTCTACTGCAACTAGGGGAAGGCAATGGAAACCATCAAGGAAACTTGGCCTATCATCTTCCCTATCATCCCTAAGTAACAAAAGCTTCCATCTTCAGGAGCCAGGGCATCAAAGCTGTAGCCAGAGTGCATGGGTGGATACCCATGCAGCTGGGAGAAGCAAACAGGGGAAGAAAAGCTCTACCCATGGAGGAAGGAAAGGAACATTCTAAAGGCCACTCCACCAAGACACACACAGTGCTTGCCTAAGAATGAGGCTTAATCAAAACACCAGAGAAGACATTTTCCTCCCACCCCTACTTCCATCAGAGCCTTTAACATATTAGCTACAATTATTTTGTCTGATAATTTCATCATCTGTGTTATATCTGAGTTTGGTTCTGATGATTGGTTCTTTAGACTGTGTGTTTCTTGCCTTTTTGTACGCATAATAATTCCATGTGGAAAGTGTGACAGGTTATATAGGACAGTAGATACTAAAGTAAATATTTTGTATGTTTGGAGAAGAGTGCAGTTATTTTTCCTAGGATTTTAGTATGTGTACTTCTCCTAGGATTTAGTATTAATCTAGTAAGGATTGTACTAAGTTTGAAGTTTGTTCTTGCTCTGTTTATTCTCTCTGTTCAGTGAGAGATGTCTGAAATCAATGGGATTCTGTTTCCAAAAGTTTAAGGCTGAGGTACTCAGGGGTCTGTGTTCGGCATGTGAGGTCTCTGAACTTTGAGAGGATCTGTGTCCCAACTTTTGAATATGAGGTATTTGGGGTCTGTTTTCAGAGTGCGAAGTCTGTGAAATTTTAAAGGGTCTGTGTCCCAAGGATTCAGTTGGAGTTATTTGGGGGTCCATAGTCAGGGTGCAAGGCCTCTGAAACTTTGAGCGTCTCTGTTCTAAGATTTGATTCTGAGGGGTTTGGAGGCCTGTGTTCAGGGTGTGAGCTCTCTGACCTCTGTAAGTTCTGTGACTCAAGGTTTTGACTCTAATGTAGTAGTTTGTGTTCACAGTGTGGAGTCTTTGAGGATTCATGTTGCCGAGGTTTGAATCTCAAGTCATTGTGGGTCTCTGTTCAGGGTGAAAGGTCTCTGAAATCTAGGGGGATCCATTTCCAAAAGTTAAGTTTCATGTATTTGGAGTTCTGCATTCATGGCCTGAAGTCCTCTGTACTTTTAGAGGATCTGTGTCCCAAGGATTCAGTTTGTTATTTAAGGGTCTGTATTCAGGGTTTGAGGCCCCTGAGATTTCCAGTTTCTGTTCCCAGGTCTTAGTCTTAGGGATTAGGAGGCTTGAGCTCAAAGGGTGTATGGCCTTTGAACTTTTAGAAGGTCTGAGTCCCACATTTGGATCCAAGGTATTTGGGGGTCGGTGTTCAGGAAGTGAAATCCATGGATTCTTTGAAGGTTTTTGTTCCAGGTTTTTTGCCCAAGGTGTTTGGAAGCCCATGTTCAAGGTATGAGGTCTCTTATCTCTCTAAGGGCATTTGTTATATGTTTTGAGTCTTAGACACTTTGAGGTGTATGCTAATGTTCTCTGAAATTTTTCAGGGTCAGTCCACATGTTTGAGTCTGAGGTAACTGCTGGTCTGTGTTTAGGTGTAAGGTCTCTGAATTTTTTTCAGGGTCTACATTGTAAGGTTTGAATCTGAGGTAATTGGGGGCCTATGATCAAGTTGTGAAGTCTTTGAAATTTTAAGCTTGGATCCCAAGTTTCAGAGGTATTTTTGCTCTGCATTCAAAGAGTAAGGTTCTTGAATCTTTTTAAGTTCTGGGTTCCAAGTTTTTGTGTCTGAGTTTTTATACATCCCTGTTCGGGGTGTGAAGTCTCTGAACTCTTTGAGGATCTGTATTCCAAGGTTTAAAATCAGAGGTTCTCAGGGTCTGTGATCAGGGTGTGATAGGTGTCCAAACTTATTAACTGAGCTCCAAGGTTTGCTCTGAAGTCTTTGAGGGTCTATGTTGTAAGATTTGAATATGAAGTACTTGTGGGTCTCTGTCGGTTTATGAAAGTTTAAATCTGAGATATTTGGGGGTCCGTGTTTAGGAAGAAGGGTGTCTGAAATTTTGAAAGTCAGATTTGAATGTGAGGCATTTGGAGGTCAGTGTTATGTGTGCACATTCTCTGGACTCGTTGAGGCCTGTGTCCCTAGGTTTGAATATGAGGTATGTGGGGATCAGTGTTTAGGGTGTGAGCTCTCCAAATTCTTTGAGGGTCTGTGTTCAGTGGTCCTGGGGTTTTGTGATCAGGGTGTGAGAGGTGTCCAAACTTATTAACTGTCTGTGCTCCAAGGTTTGATCTGAAGTATTTGGGGGTCTGTGATCTGGGTATGAGGTCTCTTGGTGCTTTAAAGGCATTAGTACCAAAGTTTGATTGTGTTCTGTGGGGCTTTGAGTTCAGAGTTAGAGGTTCTGAAACACTTTGATGATCTACCTTCCTAGGTTTCAGTCTGATGTTACAGGGAATCTGGGTTTGTGCGTTAGGTCTCTGAAATCATTGAGCATCTCTGTTTTCATGCTGTGAGTCTGAAGTGTTTGGAAGTCTATGAGCAGGGTGTGAAGTCTCTGAATCTTTTGATGGTCTCTGTTGCAAGTGTAGAGTTTGTGGTATTAGGAGATTTGTGTTGGGTATATGAAATTTGTGAAACCTTATATTGCCTATGCCCCAGCGTTTGAGTTGGAGGAGGTATTAGGTGTCAGTGCTCAAGCTGACATCTCTGTCAGGAATTTTATGGGGTCTGTTTCCCAAGTGTTAATCCTGAGATATTTGGGAGTCTGAGTTTAAAATGTGAGGTCTCTGGGCTTCCCTGGTGGTGCAGTGGTTAAGAATCCACCTGCCAATGCAGGGGACACGGGTTCGAGCCCTGGTCCAGGAAGATCTCACATGCTGTGGAGCAACTAAGCCCATGTGCCACAACTACTGAGCCTGTGCTCTAGAGCCCACGAGACAACTACTGAGCCCACGTGCCACAACTACTGAAGCCCGTGCACCTAGAGCCTGTGCTCCGCAACAGGAGAAGCCACCACAATGAGAAGCCTGCGCACCGCAACGAAGAGTAGTCCCCGCTCGCCAGAGCTAGAGAAAGCCGGCGTGCAGCAACAAAGACCCAACGCAGCCAAAAATAAATAAATAAATTTATTTAAAAAAACAATGTGAGGTCTCTGGAGCTTGAGTGGGAGATGTTTATGGTCTTTGTTCAGATGTGAGGTCTGTGAAATCATTCACTGTCTATGTTCCACAGCTGAATCTGAGGGATTTGGGGTTCTGATTTTAAGCTGCGAAGTCTGTGTTATCACTGCGGGTTTGTCTCCCGTTTTTGATTATGAAGTATTTTGGACTAAGTGTTCAGAGTAAGAAGTCTCTGAACTCATTGAAGGTCTATTTTTCAAAGTTTCAGTCTGAGGTATTTGGGGAAAGTGTTCAGGGTATGAGGTCTCTGAACCCTTTGAGGGTTTGTGTCCTAAGATCGCTTCCATGTTATTTGGTGTGTGAGTTCAGAGATCTTTTTTGAGGTGCGGTATCCTGAGGTGTAAGTCTGAGGTGTTTGGAACTCTATTTAGAAAGTGATGTCTCACAACTCACTGAGGGTCTGTGTCTTAAATTTTTAACTGATGTATGTGGGGATCTGTGTCTAGCGTGTGAGGGCTCTGAAATCATTGAAGGTCTTTGGTATAGATTTTGAATCTGAGCTTTTTGGAAGTTTATATTCAGGGTGGGTGAGCACCAAAATCTTTGAGGGTCTGTCTTTCGAGGTTGGAGTTTGAGATATTTCACAGTGTTTGTACAGAATGTGAAGCCTCTGACTTGTTGAAGTACTTTTTACACAGGATTGAGTCTGAGGTATTGGGTTCTGGATTTAGAATGTAAATTCTTTGACTTCTATGAGGATCTGGGTACTAAGGGTCAAGTCTGGTATATTTGTAGGTCTGTGTTCAGGGTGTGAGTACTCTGAAACCTTTAAAGGTCTATGTTCCTAATTTGAGTCTCTGGTATTTGGGGTCAGTATTTAGGTTGTAAACCTCACAACTCTTTTAGTGTCTGTGTTTTCATATTTTCTCTATCCGTGTTCCAAGGCCGAATCTGAGATTTGAGGTTCTGTATTCAGGGTTAGAAGACTGTGATATCATTGAGGGTTTGTCTTCCATTGTCTGAGTATGAAATATTTCGGGGTCAGTGTTTAGGATGAGAAGTCTCTGAACTCACTGAGGGTCTATTTTTCAAAGTTTTTATCTAAGGTATTTAGAGCAAGTGTTCAAGATGTGAAGTCTCTGAACTCTTTGAGGGGTTGTGTCCTAAGTTTGTTTCTATGTTATTTGGTATCTAACTCCAGGGCATGAGGTCTTTGATTTTTTTTTTTTTTTTTTTTGAGATTCTGTGATCCAACGTTTGAATCTGAGGTATTTGGGACTTTGTGTTTAGAATGTGATGTCTCTGAACTTTGAGGGTCTGTGTCTTAAAGTTTTAATTGATATATTTAAGGATTTGTGTTTAGAGTGTGAGGGCTCTGAAATCACTGAGGATCTTTGGTATATATTTTGAATCTGAGCTTCTGAGGTCTGTATTCAGGGTATGAGATTTCTGAACTCTTTGAGGGTCTGTGTTTCCAGGTAAAGGTCTTAGGTGTTTGGAGCTACATGTTCAGGGTATGAAGTATCTGACTCTTCGAAGATTTTTTTTTTAATAGTATTAAGTCTGAAGTATTCACACAACTATATTTGGAATGTAAGGTCTTTGAAGTCTATGAGGGTCTATGTCCTATGATAATGAAGTTGATGTATTTGCACATCTGCGTTTAGAGTTTTAGTTTTGTGAAATCTTTGAGGGTCTGTGTTCCAAGATTTGAGGTGTTTTATATCTGTGTTCTGAGTGTAAGCACTTACAAATCTTTTAGGGTCTGTGTTTTAATGTTTATATGACATATGTGGGTTATTTTTGAAAGAAGTAAGTTCTCTGAATTCGCTGAAGGTCTGTGGCCCAAGGTTGGAGGCTCAGGTATTTCTAAGGTCATGTACTGGGTATGAGGTCTATGAATTCACTGAAGGTCTGGGTTCCAAATTGAATCCCTAGTATTTGGAGGTACATGTTCAGGTTGTGATGATGCAGAACACTCTCATGGTATGTATTCCAAGGTTGTAGTCTGAGGTATTTGGGGTTTCTTTTCAAGGTTGGAGAGGTGTCTGACCTCTTTGAGGGTTTGTTTCCTAAGTTTGCTTCTGAAGTTTCTTTTGGTATCGTAGGTTCAGAGTGTGAAGTCTCTAGACTTTAGAGGATCAGTGCTCCAAGATTTGTGTGTGTGGTTTTTAGGTATCTATCTTCAGGATGTGAAATCTCTGAAATCTTTGAGGGCCTGTGATCCAACTTTAGAATCAGATGTGTTTGGGGGTCTCTGAGCATGGAGTGAGAGGACTCTGAACTAATTAAGTGTGCTCCAATGTTCAAATGTAAGTTGTTTTGGGGTCTGTGTTCAGAGTGTGAGATCGCTGACTTTTTGAAGGACTTTTATTTCATAGGGTTGAGTCTGATGTATTTCATGTTCTGTGTTTAGAGTTTGAGGTCTTGAACTCTTTGAGAGTCTGTGACGTAAAATTCTGAGTTTGTTGTATTTGTGGTTCTTCGTTTAGGGTTTTGGTCTCTGAAATCATTGAGGGTATGTGTTTCAAGGTTTGAGTCTGAGGTGTTTGGGGTCTGTATTCACAATAAGCATTTACAAATATTTTAGGGTCTGTGTTTTAATATCTAAATATGAGGCATATGGGTTCTAGGTTTAGGGTGTGAGATCTCTGAATTCTTTGAAGATTTGTGTCACAAGGTTGGAGTCTGAGGTGTTTGGTAATTCCTATTCTGGGTGTGAGGTCTATGAACTCTAGAAGGTCTGCATTGCAAATATTGCACTTGAGATATTTTGAGGTGTGTATTCAAGTTGCAGGGTGCAGAACTCTTTCAGGCTCTGTGTTCCAAGGTTAGCGTCTGAGGTATTTGGGTCAGTGTTCAGAGTGCGAAGTCTGTGAACTCTTTTAGGGTTTTTGTCCTAAGTTTGCTTCAGAGGTTTTAGTGTCTCTCTTCAGGGTATGAGGTCTCTAAACTCTTTGGGGTTCTATGTTCCAACATTTGAGTTTGTGGTGTTTGGGAATTTATATTTATAGTGTGAAGCCTCTGACTTATTTGAGGACCTGTGTTTCAGGGTTTGACTGTGAGGTATTTGCAGGACTGTATTCGTGGAGTGAGAGGAGTGTTAATTTATTAAGTATCTATGCTCCAAGGTTTGAATCTGAAGTATTTTGGGGTCCAGGTCCAGAGCATGAGGTCTCTGAACTCTTTGAAGTTCTTTTTTTTCCATAGAATTAAGTCTGAGGTATTTGTGGTCTGAGTAAAGTCTTTGAACTTATTGAGAGTTTGTGTTCCTAAGTTTGAGTTTGAGGTATTTGGGTTTGTATTTAGGGTGTAAGCATTCACAAATCTTTAGGGTCTGTGCTTTCATATTTGAATATGAGGTATATGGGTTCGATGAGCAAGAGTGAGGTCTCTTAACTTGTGAGGGACTGTGACCAAAATTTGAATCTGAGTTGTTTGTGGTCTGTGTTCAGTTACAAGGTCTTCTGAATTCTTTCAGGCTTTGTGTCACAACATTTGAGTCTGAAATGTTTGCAAGGTTGTGTTCTGGATCTGAGGACTATGAACACTTGAGGATTGGCTTCCAGATATTGGTTGTGTGGTGTTTGGAGGTGTATGAACAGATTGAGTGGTCACAGAACTCTTTCAGAGTCTATACTCCCAGGTTGGAATCTGAGGTGTCTGAGTCAGTGTTCAAGGTGAGAGGTCTTTGAAATTTTTGAGAGTTTATGTCCTAAGTTTTCTTCTGAGGTCTTTTGGCTCTTTGCTCAAGGTGTGAGTTTTCTGAACTCTTAGGGTGTCCATGTGCCAAAATTTGAGTTTGTGGCATTTGGGGATTTATGTTTAGGATGTTAAGTTTCTGAATTCTTTGAGGACCTGTATTCCAGCATGTGAATCAGATATTTGCAGGTCTGTTTTCAAGAAGTGAGATGTGTATGAACTTATTGTCTATGCTCCAAGGTTTGGACCTGAAGTATTTGGGGGTTTGTGGTCGGGATGAGAGATCTCTGACCTCTTTGAGGGTGTTTGTCCCAGGGTTTGATTCTGATGTGTAGGGGTGTGAGTTCATGATTTGAGATCTCCGAACACATTGATGATCTGTGTTCCATGTTTGAGTCTGAGGTATTGGGAGGTCTGTGTTCAGTGCATTCAGTTTCTATAATCATTGTCTGTATTTCAAGATTTTAGTCTGATGTGTTTCAGGATCACTGTGCAGAGTGTTAGGTCTCTGAACACCTTGAGGATCTGAGTTCTATATTTTCTGAGGTAATGGGGAGTATGTGTTCAGGTGTGACATCTCTGAATTTTAGAGTGTATGTGTTTCAGGTTTGAGTGTGAGCTCTTGGGGGTGTGTAGCCAAAATGTGAGGTCTCTGAACTCTTTGATGGGCTGTGTTCCAAGTGTTGAGTCAGTGGTATTTGGGGATTTGTGTTCCGGCTAGGAAGTCTCTGAAATCTTATAGAGCCTGTGTTGAGTTGGAGGTATTGGTTGTCATTGTTCAAGCTGTGAGGTATGTGAAATTTATAAAGTCTATTTCCCAAGGGTTGAGCCTAAGATATTTGGGGATCTGGGTTCAGCACATTAGGTCTGAAATTTTAGAGGGCTGTGTCCCAAGGTTTGGGTGTGAATTATTTAGGGTCTGTGTCCAGATTCAGGTCTCTGAAATCTTTGCATATCTGTGTTCCACGACTGAATCTTATGCATTTGGGGTTCTGAATTCAGGGTGTAAGGTCCCTTATCTCGTTAAGAATCTGTCTATCAATGTATGAGTCTGAAGTATTTTGGATTCTGTGTTAAGGGTATGTACTCTATGAACTCATTGAGGGTTTATTTTTCAAGGTTTTAATCTGAGGTGTTTGAAGTGAGAGATCTCTAACTCCTTGAGGGTCTGTATCCTAAATTTGCTAATGAGTTTTTTGATATCTTAGTTCAGGATGTGAGACCCTGATCTTTTTGAGGTTCTGTGTCCCAGGGTTTGAGTCTGAAGTTTGGGAGTCTGTGTTTAGACTGTGATTTCTGAGCTCTTTCAAGTTCTGTATATTAAAGTTTTAATTAATATATTTAGGGAATCTGTATTTAGGATGTGAGGTCTCTGAAATCACTAAGGGCCTGCCATACGAATTTTGAATCTGAGCTGTTTGGGCATCTGTATTCAGGATGTAAGAGCTCTAAACTCTTTAAGCCTCTCTGTCACAAGATCTGAGGTATTTGGAGGTATGTGTTAAGAGTGAGACTCTGACTCTTTGAAGTTCTTTTTTTTTGCAGGATTGAGTCTGAGGTATGTAGGGGTCTTTTCACAGAGTGTGAGGTCTTTGACCTCTTTGAGGATCTATGTCCTAAGAATCTGAGCTTGATGTATTTGCAGACCTATGTTAGGGTGTGAGGTCTCATGTATTTGCAGACCTATGTTAGGATGTACATTTGGGGAACGCTTTGGAATTTTTCAAAGACCGGTGTTCCAAGATTTGAGTCTGGGGTATTTGACAATCTGTGTTTAGACTGTGATGTCCCTGAACCCTTTGGAAGTCTCTGATTTGACTGATATATTTGGGGATCTGTTTTTAGGATGTGAGGTCTCTGATCTCAGTTGAGGGTCTGTGTTGCAAGGTCAGAGTCTGAGGTCTTTGAGGGTGTGTGTACAAGGTGTGAGGTCTCTGATTCCTTGAAGGTCTTTTTCTTAGAATTGACTCTGGGGTATTTGGGGATCATCTTTAAAGTCATTTTTGAAGTCTTTGAGGTCTGTGTCTTCAGATTTCAAATTGATGCATTTTCAGGTCTGTGTTTAAGATGTCAGGTCTCTAAGCCCTTTGAGCATCTATGTTCCATGTTTCGAGCCTCTGGTGTCAGGGTCTGTGTTCAAGGCATAAGCGCTCATAAATCTTTTAGATCTGTGGTTTAAAGTTCGAATGTGAGATATTTGGAGTCTGTGTTCAGTCAGGGAAGTCTCTGAACTCATTAAGGTTTGATGACCCAAGTTTCAATCTCAGATAGTTGAGGGGATCTATGTTTGGGTTTTTAGGTTTCTGATCTCCTTGAGAGTTTTGTCACAAAGTTTGAGCCTGAGGTATTGGGAAATTCACATTCTGGATATGAGGTCTATGAACTCTTTGAGGGCCTGAGTTCCAAATATTGTGTCTGAGGTATTTGGAGATGTTTTTTCAGGTTGTGAGACTGCAGAACACTGTAGAGTCTGTGTTCTAAGGTTGGAGTCTGAGGTGTTCAGGGTCTGTGTTTGAAATGTGAGACCTCTGAACTCTTTGAGGATCTGTGTTCTAAAATTTGAGTGTGTGGCATTTGGGGGTTTGTGTTGAGGGTGTGCAGTCTCTAAATTCTTTGTAGGTCTTTGTTCCAAGTTTTGAATCAGAAGTATTTGAGGTTCTGTGTTCAGGGAGTGGGAGACGTTTTAATTCATTGTATGTTCTAAGGATTGAATCTGAAGGTTTTTGAGGTCAGCGTTCAGATGAGAAGTCTCTGAACTCTTTCAATGTGTTTTTCCCAAGGTTTTATTCTGATTTATTGGTATATGCATTCAGGATTAGAAGTTTCTCAACACTTTGATGATCTTTGACCAAGGTTTGACTCTGAGGTAATGGGGGAAATCTGTGTTCAGTGCATATGGTCTCTGAAGTCATTGATGATCTGTTTTTCAATGATTTATTCCCAGGTGTCTGGCATTCAGTGTTCAATGTGTAAGGTCTCTGAACTCCTTGACAGCCTGTGTTCCAAAGTTGGAGTGTGAGGTATTTGTTGGTCTGGGCTAAAGGTATAAGGTCTCTGAGTACTTTGAGGGTCTGTGTTCCAAGATTTGAGTGTGTGGTATATGGAGATCTGTGTTCAGGGTGTGGGTTCTCGTAATTGTTTCAGGGTCTGTATCCCAGACTTTGAGTTGGATGTATTTGTTTCTGAGTTCAGAGTATAAAGTCTCTGAATGTTTGCAGTCTCTGTTCCAAGGTGTGAATCTGGGATATTTGGGTACAGTGTTCAAGAAGTGAAGCATTTGGGGCTAACACAACATTGTAAAGCAGCTATTCTCCAATAAACATTAATTTAATAAAAATCAAAGCCCTTATAGGATATATTGATCAAGATCTAAAGAAATATTATTTAATATCTGACAGAAATGATTAACTCACACATCATATAAAAAACTTATTAAGTCATTTTTGACAACCAAAACCTGCCTCATCTTTAGTTTGATGTCTTTTTAAAAATATACCTTTGTAGAAGATGACGCACAGAATACTGTAAATTTATTCTTTTCTTACTCTTGAAGTTTTTCATATTTCTTGAAAATAGATTATAAGAGGGAGGGCATATATGAATATTGGATAAGAGCTGACAGGAGAGATTAACCAAATATAAAAATGCCTTGCAGATTTTTATATGGCAAACACAATAAGTCATGATTGAGGTCTATAATTTTACGAAGTTGAAATAAAGCAAGTTCTAAGAATTAAAAAAAAAAGTGAAGCATTTGGAATTTGATGGGGTCTCTTTCATAAAGTTAAAGTCTGTGATGTTTGGGAATCTGTGTTCCGCATGAACACAGCTCTAAACTTTTAGATGGTCTTTGTCTCAACATTTGAATCTTAGATATTTGGGGTATGAAGTCCCAGAAATCTATAATGTCTGTGTCCCAGTGTTTGAGTCTGAAGTAACTGGGAGTCTGTATTTGGGATATGATTTCTCTGAACTCTTTGGGGGCCTGTGTTCCAAAGGATGAGTGTGAGGTTATTGAGAGTTTAGTTCAGGGAGTGAGGTCTATGAGTTGAGGGTCTGTGTTCTAAAGTTTGAGTCTGAGGTTTAGGTAACTGGGGATCTCTTTTCAGGGTGTGACCTCTCAGATCTTCAAAACTCTCTCCCAAGATTTGAGTTTGAGGTATTTGGTGGTTTGTTTTCAGGGTATAAAGTCTGAATTCTTTCATGTTCTGTGTTCCAAGATTTGATTCAGAGGTAAGTGGGGAGCTTTCAGGGAGTGAGGTTTCTGAACTCATTTAGGGCCCTTTCCAAGATTTAAATCTGAGATATTTAGGAACTGTGTTCAGAGTATTACTCTCTGAACTTTTAGAGGATCTGTGTTCCAGGTTTGAGTCTGAGGTATTTGTTGAGTCTGTATTCAGGATATAAGGTCTCTGAAATCTTCGAGAGTATGTATTCCAAAGTTTGAGGTATTTGGGAATCTGTGTTTAGGTTGGGAGATCACTGAAATCTGTGGGGGTTTGTGTCTCAAGGTTTGATTCTGAGCTATTTAGATGTCTTTATTCAAAGTGTGAGGTCTCTGAATTTTTTGAACACCTTTGTCACATCCCAAGGTTTCAGTTCTGTGTAACTGGAGACTTGAGTTAATGGCATGTAGTACCTGAACTCTTTGAGGGTCTGTCCTAAGGTTTCAGTCTGATGTCTTTGGTGGTCCGTTTTTAGTGGCTAATGCCTCTGAACTCTTTCAGGGTCTGTATTCCGAGGTTTGATTCTGAGATTTGGTGGGTCTGTATTGGATGTGAGTTCTCTGAGCTCTTTAAGATTCTGTGTTCCAGGAGTTGATTCTGGGGTAATTGGGGATCTGTTTTTAGGAAATGAGGTTTCTGACCTCATTTAAAGCCCCTTCCAGGATTTGAGTCTGAGATATTTAAAGACTCTGTTCAGGATGAAGTCTCTGAACTTTTAGAGGATCTGTATCCCAAGATTTGAGTCTGAGGTATTTGGGGTTTGTATTCAGGATGTGTGGTCTCTGAGAGTCTGTGTTCCAAGGTTTGGGTATGAGGTAATTGGATGTAATGAGGTAATTCAGCGTGGGAGCTGTCTGAACTCTTTCAGGGTTTTTGTCCTAAGTTTGGTTCTGAGGCTTTTGGAGTCTAAATTTAGCATGTGAGGTGTCTTTGGGTTTCTGTCTTCTAAGTTTCTAATCTGAGGTGTTTGGGAGTTCATGTCAAGATATGAGGTCTCTAAACTCATTGAGTATTTGTGTTTTAAGATAGAGTCTTTGGTATTTGTTGGTTTGAATGCAAAGTTGAATGTGAGGGGGTCTGTGTTCAGGTATGAGGTCTCTGAATTCTTTGGGATTCTGTGTCCCAAGATTTGTATCTGAGGTAACTGAATGAAGGGCCATCTCCTACTGAGAGCCAAGGGGTAGAGGGAACTTCAGTTCTTTTACATCATAAGCAATTTCTAACATAGTGTCTGTAAATTAAAATATCCTAAATAAGACTTGCTTGATATAGATTTCCAGTATATCTTCCAAGAAAAAAAAAAGTGTTTGTCCTAAAGCTATTATAATGGTTGTTTTTAAAATGCAACACATAATTGACAGGAAAAGTGTTTCTGGGAAAAATATATTGTTTATAGTAGCACAGATATGTCTTCCATTAGCAGTTGTTTTAGAAGACCTCTTGTGTATATCATATTTTTCTAAACCGAATTATACTCTGAGTACATTAAAGAAAACATCAAGACTGTGTTTAAAGAACACCTCAAATGCCACATCCTGTACAAAACCTTCTTGATCTTATAGATGCTAAAAATGTTACCTAAAACCTTTCTGGAAATCCAACCCACACACACACAAACACACCCCACCTCTATCTAAAGACAGACTGAATTGTTTACCCTTCTTCACCCCGGTGGCATTATCATAACACATATTTCATGTGAGACTTCATTTCATGCTGTCTGCTGTGCCTCCTCCCACTGAGGGCAGGGACAGGGACTGTATCTTCTCTCAGTATCTTTGATTCCTACCATGGTACCTGACCCACAGTGGGTGGTAGGTATTAATGCTGTTATTTTTTCATCCATTATTCTAATAAGTCATCATGCCTTTAATCCTCTTTACTTCAGTCCACTCTGTCATGTCACTGACAGTGTTGATCTGGTTTGAAAAGAACTGTTCCTAAACGGAACTGTGATGGACACTGTGATGCATCACCCAGATCCCGCTTCAGTGAAGGGCTTAGTCCGTCAGCTGCTGTTGGCAGACAGCTGTCAGCCCCTTCAGGGATTGTCTCAGCTGCAGAGAGCTGCTTCACTCAAGGTCACACTCTTTCCCCAGGTGGCCCACATTTAATGACTGATCAGTGTGGGGGTATAAAGGCACAACCATCTAGACCCAACTTGGGATAACTCTAATGGGCCATTCAAGAGCTCCCCAAGGAGTCAGCCATGGCAGTAATTGGGGCTGCATCACAGTTTGACTTCTGCCTCCACCCATCCTATCTACGTTGTCAAATTTGTTGGCTGAAAGTTGTTCATTCTGTTTTCTTATTATCCTTTTAATGTCTGTAGGGTCTCTGTTGATAACTCCATATATGTTTCTGATATCAGTGATTTGTTTCCTCTCCCTAGTCGTCTTGTTCAGTCTAGCTAGAGGTTTGTCAATTTTGTCTATCTTGTCCAAGATCGGAATTTTGGCTTTGTTAATTTTCTCTACTGTCTATTTTTAGTGAAGTTGATTTCTGCTCTTTATTATTTCCTTCCTTCTACTTGCCAGGTATTAACTTTGCTCTTCTTTTTCTAGCTTCTTAAGGGGAAATCTTAGGTCATTGGTTTTATGTGCTTCTTTCCTAATATCATTTAGAGCTGTAAATTACCCTCTTAAGCATTCCTTTAGGTCAATCCCATGAATTTTGATCTGTTCTACTTTGTCATTTGGCTGAAAATATTTTCTAATTTCCCTTGTGATTTCATCTTTGACCCTTGAATCATTTAAAAGTATGGTGTGTAACTTCCAGATATTTGGGAGTTTCCAATATATTTGGAGTTTCCATTATAATTGATTTGTAATCTAATTCGACTGTAATCATAGAATATAATCTGTATGATCATGGTCCTTTAAGATTTATTGAGATATATTTTAAAGTCCAGTCTATGGTCTGTTGTGGTGAAATGTACAATGTGCATTTGAAAAACAGTATATATTCTGTAATTGTTGGATGGAGTCTTCTATAGATGTCAGTTAGGTCGAGATGGTGGATAGTGGTGTCAAACCTTCTGTGTATGGTTTTTTAATTTGATCTAGTCATTCCATCAACTAAAGAAGAGTATTAAAATTTCCTACTATGATTTTGTCAATTTTTGCTTCATATATATTGAGGCTCTATGATTAGGTGCATACATATTTATAATTGTTATATCTTTCTAAGGAACTGTCTCATCATTATGACATTTCTCTTTTATCTGTGGTAATACTATCTTCAAGTTTACTTTGTCTGATTTATAATATCCACTCCATCCTTCTTATGTTTTTGGTGTGCATAGTATAACTTTTTCCATTCATTTACTTTTAAACTCTCTGTATCTTTATATTTAAAGTATGTCCCTTGTGTGTAGCATTTAGTAGGGCCTTGCTTTTTATCTTCTCTATGCTTCTCTATGTTTTAATTGAATTGTTTATACCTTAACATTTAATGTAATAATTGACATGATTGTATTTAGAGCTATCCGGTTACTAGGAAGAGAGGTTGTTCTGTTTGTCCCCTCTGGGTTTTTGTTTTGTTTTGTTTTTGTTTGCTTGTTTATCTGTTCTCTTCCCCTTTCCTGCCTTCTTTTGGATTATCTGAATATTTCTGGTCTGCAGCAGAAACCCCAAACTAGGAGTGGTATTTAGGATAGCAGTGAACAGGCATTAACTTACCTGAACCAGTGAGAGACAACAATGTGGCAGCATTCATCAAAATTAAAAAATGGTCACTGCACCCTTAGGGATATTTGTCTGTTTGTTTTGTTCACTGATGTTTTCCCAACTCCTAGAACAATCCCTAGCCACACAGTAGGTGCTCAATAAGGGTTTACTGAATGACTGAACTCTTTGACCAAGCAATCCTACTTCTAAGAATGTATAATAAACCCTCACGCACACACAGAGAGAGAGCTGTGTGCACAAGACAGAAGGAGAAAACAACCTGTAAAAATGTTAAATGTCTATTAATAGCCAATGCACTTGGAGGGTAAGGAGTGCCAGAGGTTCATATTATACCATGGAGCACAAGTGACATGCAAAACAGAATGAGGAGGATGGATCTGTACGGGCCAGAAGGATTTCTCCATGACACATTATTAATGGGGTACAAGTGGGTAATGCTCAGAGTGGGACTTTGTGTGTATGTGTGTACATGTGTGATATGTGAGTGCAGAGAAAAATGTCTGGAATAAAATAACCATAACTGACCCAGTTTTCACCTGTGAGGTGAGGGAGAATGGGGTAGGTGATAATGGCCTAATGTAGTCCATATACTTAGATATTATTTGAAGCTTCTGCACTAGGCCATATTCATGTATTACCTGCGTGCATATTTATAAAGGAGAGGCACATACTAAAAACAATACTGGCATTACAGGGCTGTGTGAGATTGGGGATTTTAAAAATGTAGCGGAACAGCGTCTCAAACTCATAGGGACAGGTAACTATAGATCATGAGAGAAATTTTTCATCTCGACTTCCATTTAGACCATGAGCCCTTTGAGAAAAATTCCTATTTTGGAGTTCTTTACAAAACAGTTCTCTTGTAGTATTCTCCATATCAACAAAAGGTACCATCACCCATCTTATTACCCAACACAGAAACCTGGTCTCAACATTTTACACCTCCCTCTCCTTCACCCCAAGTCCAAATCCTTGCTGAGGTCTGTCCATTTCACTTCCTAAATACCTGTCTAATGTGCCCACTTCTTTCCATGCCCACTGTGGCCACTTAGTCCAAAGCATCTATTACTCTCTCTCCCTTTGCCAAAATAGTCTAGTAGTCTGCTAAGCCTGTTTTAGTTTATTTTCCCCCTAATAATGTGTTTTCTCACATTTGCATTCACTTCCATGTTTCTCTTTAGAGTGATCAAATCGAATCCTGTAATTGATAACTCATCACTACAACAACTGGTATCATATTTCACTTTCTACTTATGGTTTGACAGATGTTGGGGGCAGAGTTGGGTCTATTTCACTACATATTGATTTCCTATTTTTCCTTTCTCAATCTATAGCCTTCCAAAAATCAAGAAACGTGGTCCAGGTGATCACATCCTCAGCATTGCCCAGGAAGTAAAAAGTGCTCTGGGTGAGGCTTAAACCCACGATCTTAGCATTGCTCACAAGCAGTACTGCTTTATGTGAACTGCAGCCTAATCAAATGAGCCACTGAAGCCCGAACTGGGGAAAAGTCTTGGAAGCCTTAATAAAGACACTTGCCTTGACAGTGCACAACCTCTCCTTAGGGACCTGTGTTTTGCCTATATTGCCCTGGCATTTCCCAGAACACTCACAGGCTTTTGCTGACCTTCTGTCCCCTCTGCAATCCTTCTCCGCACCAGCAGTCAACATTGCATCTAAGATCTTTCTTTTTCTGTTAATTCTACCCCTGGTCACTCACTGATTTCTAACCTGACAAAGATGTCAAAACAATTTGCTACCCTGAAATATTTAGAGGGCTAGGAGAATGAGCCTTTAGAAAAATCGTTTTTTAAATTGTAAACAGAACAACGGATGATTAATGTAAACTAAGAAAATGCAAGGAAGTAGTAAAACTGGGAAAAATTATTATTGGAAAATTATCCAGAGTTTCACACTCAAGAATACCATATAATATATGGTATAGTTTCTGTGGGGGAAGAAGAACTTTTTCCCTCCACCCTCTTAGGTTCTTCACCTGGAGCCCTGCAAATTAGATTGACAAAAGACAGATTAACAAGCAAAAATAAACAGAAGTAATTAACACCTCCATCCAAAACACTTGGGAGCACTCAGTGATGAGTACTCAAAGGGGCAGTTAGAATTTGGAGTCTGTATACCTAACTTAGTAGGGGAAAGGGAGATGGAAAAAGGGCACTTATGGAAAAGCAAATGACTTTTTGGAAAGATAAACGGGCCCTTAGGAGAATAGATGGGAGATATAATAGTCTTGTGACGATGTCTGTTTGGATGTGGACTTCTCTCGGAGAAGAGAAGATAAGAGTTGCTCCCAAGGAGGGTATTTATTACAATTGAGTTCTTTTGAGTTCTTTAGAGAGGCTCTACTTTGAAGCAGATAAGGGATTTCAGAAACCCAGATTCCTTCAGCTCAGAATAATTCTCATACCAAAGCAGCATATTTGGGGGTGGCATACCCTGATCCCCTTCATTTCCTTCTAGGCTTTCGATATGCATTGCTAAACACATGTCTGGCCCATAATAAGCATTAATGAGTCTGAGCTTTTATTCTAATATCCCTTGACTTCTCCTTTCTGCCTTTATTGCTTCTTACCCCCTCCGTCTTACCTCCTCATCCCTCTTGCCCTTGCCCCTCACACTCTCATATCCTCCGCTCACATCCACTCAAGTGTTACAAGCTCAGCTCTCTTGGCTCTGTGTTCTGGGATCAAGAACCCTGGGCTACCTGCCGTGCTTCTCCCACCAGGACAGGATTCCTGTTTAATGAAGTGACTTCTGTGAAGTTCCTCCAAAAAAACAAATCCAATTTTAGTTTTGAGTAAAGAAGAGAATGGTTGAATGCATGAATGCACTTCAGGGATGACTGACTGGGGGCAGAGGTGCCTGCTGGGCTTCTGACTTACTTTAGAGGTGAATGGGGAACACGACACTGCAGGAGCTCACACGGTCAGCCCCCATCATTAGAGCAGGGATACAGTTGACTGAACTAGCTGATCTCTGCAGGGAGAGGAGTGCAGGGAAGAGTCAGGGATAATGTCATTTATAGGAAGATCACAGATGCTCCAAGTTGGGTTCTAGCTTTCATCATACTCCTGTGCTGAAGCCTCACCTCCTTAGTCCTGAAAACTGACCCAGCAACCAAGGCACCTGCACCAAATCAGTAGCCAATGAAAGCACAGCACTCGAGGGAAGGGGCTAGATGTATGGGGGTTTCCAGAAATCCCCTGCAACTGGGCAGAACTGGGATGTGAATGTTCTTTAGGACCAATCAATCAGAGCCCAGGAAGGATCATGATTCATGTTCCACTCATCCCAGAGCCAGTGTCTGTCCAGGGACTCACAATCTTAAGGCCAATTCAAAGTGGACAAGCAGGGGACGACGGGGACTGAGATCCATGATGGAGGCCGCAGAGTAAGTGGTCACAAAGCTGGAGGGTGGGTGTCCGCCCAGGTGGAAGCTGGGAGGACAGGGTTGTCAGATTCCCATCCCCATGAGGGATGGTGTTCATTTCCCCTCCTCCCTGACCTACAGTTTACAGGTCCAATGCAGCCCCTCCCCCCAGTGGATTGTTTCCTCCCTGTGTCCCCCCACACTACACTAGTGGAACGCTCCATCTGCAGCTCCCTTCCCAATCACTCAGTGGAGTCCCCTGTCCACATCAACGCTCACACACCCTGGACTGTCCCTTCCTGTTTTGCTATCATCACAGTACCTGGAAATGAATTGTCCCAAACCCTGAATATTTTGTCAAAATCAAAGGCCAAGTTTCCATTCCCTGGCCTCAAAACTTCCTGGGATGTGGTTGAGAGCCCCTTGCACAGGACTTAAGCCTGGAGCCAAAAGAGGAAACCAGCGTTCCTGCCCCAAGGCAGTCAAGTTTCAGAGCCTTTCCGCTGGCTGGGCCCTGTGTCTAGCCCACACAGCCCTGCACTTGGCTCATTGCCTACTCTTTTGGGGGCCTCTGTTCAAACCACCTCATCCTAGAGTCTCTTCATGATCACCCTGAATGATATACAATGCCCCACATCCTCCCTTGCTGTCCCCTTAAGTATGTTTTATTTTCCCATCTTCCTTCTTCTACCCTCAGCCCTAGAGTAAGAGCCAGGTGCTTTGGAGCCAGCCGAAGAAGGTCAGATTTCTGCAGGATGGCCCACTAGAGGAGGACCTGTCTGGCCCTTTTACCAACAAGAACGTGAACCACATCACTTGAGATTAGGGTTTATCTAGAAGTCCAGGGCCTAAGCCTGAGTGGGGAAGAAGGGCAGACATGGATGAGACACAGTGGTGGCTCGTGCCTGCTCTAGAGATGGGAATAAAGAGATCCAGAGGCCAGGACTGGGTCCACTAAAGCCTTTGGGGGCTGGGGAACTGTGGGAAAAGCCCCAGAGAATCACCACTCTGTGGAACTTGAGACCTGGGGATTGGCACAGGCTATGGCAGACAGGTGGGGAAGGAAGCGTGGCCAGGGGTTTGGACAGATGTGGACACCCGCATAAACCCTCCCTGACCAGCATGTTCTGAGGCACAGCCTTCCTCACAGGGGTGACCCTCCCCGCAGAGCCAGCTCCTGGGGGCTGCATGGTGAGGGCATCCCAGTTTACCTGAGTCCCCACCTACTCCTCCAAGAATAATAATGCACTCAGGGTCATACGTTTGTGTGGACATGTCCCAGGTCCAGGGGTCTCTACTTCTATAAGTCAGAAACAACAGCTACAGGAATGGGGGAGCTTTGGTTTACTAGGATCTCCTCCCTCACCCTACCTTCTGAGGGGCCCAACATAAGCCCCTCTTCCCTCAGAGCCCAGAAGGTTTTCTCTCCCTTCCCTAACCAGTCTGGCATTCAGCCAAGTGCAGAGAGGCCCCCCCCACCCCACCTTTCTGACATGCTTCCATCATCTTGAAGTCTCCAGGCACCAAGGTTGGGCCTGCTTTCACCACCTCACATGGCCACTTTTTCACACAAGACCCTGGGCTCAAAGACTCCCCTCTCAGACCGAAACTCAACAATGATAATAATCTGATTGCTCTGCTTATCATAGAAGATGGGACAATCTGCTTGTTCAGGCGTGGGGGATGAGGAACAAATGATGTATTTTCATCCTCACGGTGTGGGGGATCGTGGGCAGTGATTAACATGTGGGCTGTTGGGAACAGTCTCCAAGGTGCATTGTTCAGTGAAATCACCAAGGGACAGACAGTGTGTCTCCACCTGGGGACAAAGCGGAGTGGGAGTGGATGGTAACATGTGTATGCACACACTGATGTGTGCAGAGACCATCTCAGGAGAGACTCACAAGAAACCAGTCACCATTGACACTGGTCAGGAAAAGGAAGCTTATTTTTACTGTACTGTCTTTTGGTGCATTTGTGGTTTTTTTTTATTTTATTGAAGTATAGTTGATTTACAATCTTGTGTTAATTTCTGCCATACAGCAAAGTGATTCAGTTATACACATGTATACATTCTTTTTCATATTCTTTTCCATCATGGTTTATCACAGGATACTGAATATAGTTCCCTGTGCTGTACAGTAGGACCTTGTTGTTTATCCATTCTGTATATAATAGCTTACATCTGCTAACCCCAACCTCCCACTCCATCTCTCCCCACTCCCTTGGCAACCACCAGTCTGTTCTCTATGTCTGTGAGTCTGTTTCTGTTTCACAGATAAGTTTGTGTCATATTTTAGATTCCACATATAAGTGATATCATATGGTATTTGTCTCTTTCTGACTTACTTCATTTAGTATGATCATCTCTAGGTCCATCCATGTTGCTGCAAATGGCATTATTTCATTCTTTTTTATGGCTGAGTAATATTTCATTGTATATATATATATATATATATATATATATATATATATACCACATCTTCTTTATCCATTCATCTGTCGATTGATGAAGGTTGGAAGGATGGATTTAGGTTGCTTCCATGTCTTGGCTATTGTGAATAGTGCCGCTATGAACATAGGGGTGCATATATCTTTTTGAATTATAGTTTTCTCCGGATATAGGTGCATTTGTGTTTTATCCAATGTATGTATGAGTTTATTACCTATCCAAATTATTGTCATTATTTTAGTCCTAACATCAACCTGATGAAACAAAAGAACCCCAGGTCATGCTACAAGAATATGAAAATCGTCACATAAATCCCTGCTCAGGCCCCAGAACCATCCCAGGACTGTTCTTGAGTCCACTGGACACCCCCACTCCCACCCTGACTGGGCCACAGGAAGGATCAGAAGAGGGCATGGGCCATTCCCAGATGGATGAATGGATGGATGTGGGCCCAGACAGGGTGGAGAGGGACAACCACCTGCTGGATAGACACAGATGTCCTTCAGAAGGGCAAGGAAGAGCTTTTGGCCCGCACTGAGGAAAACTTGTCCCACAGACCTATGGGTGCTGATCTCTTTAACAGAGAGGTGAGGGTGAGGGAAACATAATTAAGGGACCCTCTTTGATGAAAGCCAGTGAGGTCCTGGGCTGTGTGCCAGGAACTTCACAAAGCTGGGTCACACTTAATCCTCAGAACAGTCACCATAAGGGGAGTGTGGATTTCTCTGAGTAAAAATTGAGGAAGGTAGGCTCCGAGAGGTCAAGGCAACTGAGATGTCACAGAGCAGTGAGGAGATGATTGTCATGAAGATATTGTCCATCAGGAGCTGAAGACAAAGAAATTCATGACCTCCATTCAGACCCCAAAACAGCTCCTGGACCTCCTACCTTGAGATAAAGACCCTGAAGCAGCTTAGAGACTTCACACTATGGAAGGACACCCCCATAGACCTCACATTCTGGCCACAGATCCACAGATAACACAGAGACCACACACCCGGGACTGGACACAGGCCCCTAAACAGCTGACAGACTTTACACCCAGAATGGAAAGTCCCAAACAGTAAAGAGTCTTCACACCCTGGAACAGACCCTCGAGCAGCCTGCTAACATCACACTTTAGGTCATACATACTCAAAAAGCTCAGAAACCTCACATTTGGGACAAACACCCTCTTAGAGTTAGGCCATTTGACACTAAGGATGTAGACCCCTAAGTATCCACAGACCTCACAACCTGGAGAATAGATTCCCCAAAGAGTTCATTGACCTCTGAGCCTAGGTGAAGACCTTTCAAAGGTCAGAGTCCTAAAATCCTGGACACAGATTCCCAAAAACCTCAGAGAGCTACCCAAGCACCACTCTATCCAAGCTGCTGTGACAACTCACACTTGGGACACAGACATTTGAACAGCTCAGAGAGCTCATGTCCTAGACTCAGAACACCAAAGAACTCAGGGACCTCACACCCTCGGAACGAACCTCCAAAAATCTCACAAACCCCAACTGAACGGACTCACCAAAAGTTCAGATACCTCATATCCTGGGGCACAGATCCCCAAACAGCCACAGAAAACACATACTGGAAAAAAGACCATCAAATACGTAGAAAGCTCACAGTGCAGCCTTATAGTTTAGAGCCCTTTACACAGAACCCCTCCAAAAGAACTCAGAGAATCCACACCCTGATCTCAAACCCCCTGAAAGCCACAGAACTCACACCCTAGGAATCAGATCACCAAACAGTAAATAGATCTTACATCCTACACACAGAACTGTATACAGCCTGAAAGACCCCCATGGAACTCAGGGACCTCACCCACAATCAGTCAAGGGACTCAGACAACTAATAAACTCAGAGACCTCACACCCTGAATACAGGCCCAAAATATCTAAAACCTTGGAACACAGACAACAAACATTTCATAGACTTTACACACTGAAAACAGACCCCCAGGTAACTCATATTAAAAACTTGGAACACAGGCCCTCCAACAACTCAGAGGACTCACATCTGGTTGAGCACAGACAACAAAATGCTTCAAACGCAAACCTTGGAGTGCTGACCCTCGAAAAGGTCAGAGGACTCACCCCATGAATACGATTACACAAAAACCTCAGATTCAAACCTTGGGACTGAGACCCCCAAAGAGTTCAGCAAACTCACACCCTGAACACAGGCCCACAAATATATCAACTCAAATATTGGGATACAGACCCTCTACAAGTTCACAGACTTGAAATTCTGAACACAGACCCCAAATACATCAAAATCATACCTTGGGACACACCCTCAAAGAGTTCAGAAACTTCACACGCTGAACACAGATCCCCAAATACTTCAGACTCAAACATTAAACCCAGATCCTCCAGAATTCAGAGACACACAGAAAAAGACCCCCAAATGCTACAGACACATACCATGGAACACAGAACCTCAATAGTTCAGAGACCTCACACCCTGAATACAAATTCCCAAATATATTGGACTCAGATATTAAAATATAGACCCTCAGAGATACTGGAGCTCTCACAAACCGTACACAGACCCCCAAGTACCTCAGATTCAAACCTTGAAACACAAACCCTCAATAAGTGCAGAGACTTATACCCTGAACACACCCCACAAATAGCACCAGCCAAAAAGTGAAAAAGAGACCCTCTAAAAATCAGACTTCACACTTTGAATTCAGACACCAAATAATTCATGCTAAAACTTTGGAGCAAAGGTCTTATAAAAATTCAGAGACCCTCACACCCTGAAACTGACCCACACATACCTCAGACTCAAACATTAGAACACAGACCTCAATGAACTCAAAGAAAACACACCCTGAATCTGGACCCCAAGTACTTCAGACTCAAAAATTGGAACAGAGACTTCCAGATACAAACCTTGGGACTCAGACCCTCAAAGAGATCAGAGATCTCAAACCCTGAACAGAGGCCCCCCAAATATCTCAGACTCAATTACTGGGACACAAGCCACCAAAGAATTCAGAGACCTCACACCCTGAATATGGACCTGCATACCTCAGACTCAAATATTGGGATTAAACTATCTAAAAGTTCAGACACCTCGAACTCTGAACATGGGCCCCCAAATACTTCAGATGAAACCTTTGGTACAGACCCTCAAAGAGTTCAGACACTTCACACCTTGAATACAAACCTGAAAATACCTCAGACTCAAACATTAAAACATGACCTACAAAACTTTGAGGGATCTCATATCCTGAATACAGACTCACAGGTACCTCAGATTCAAGCCTTACAACACAGACTTCGAAGACTTCAGACTTCAGAGACCTCACACCATGAACAGACTCCCTCAGGCTCAAACACTGGGACATACTTAAGGAGTTGAGAAACCTCAGGCTCCAAACACAGATCCTCATCACCTCACTTCATACCTTGGGACACAGAGCCTCAGAGAATGCAGAGATATCAAACCCTGAAAATAGACCCCTAAATATCTCTGACTTATACAGAGTTGTGACATAGACCTTAGAGAGTTCAGAGACGTCACAACCTGAACATACACCACAAAATACTTAAGGCTCAAACTTTGGAACAGAGTCTCTCAATGAGCTCAGCAACCTCACACCCTGAACACAGAACACAAGTACTTTAGACTCAAACTGTGGAACAGAAACCATCAAAGATTTCAGAACCTCACACCTTAAAAACAAATCCCCAAATACCTCAGACTCAAATCTTGGCACACAGACCCACAAAGAGTTTACAGACCTTACACCCTGAACTCAGACCCCTAATACCTCCAACTCAAACTAGTGACACAGACCCTAAAACTTCAGTCATTACACCTTGGAGACCCCACACTACCTCAGACTCAAAATTTGGAAGTAGACTCCATTATTTCAGAGACCTTACATCCTGAACTCAGAACCCCAAATATCACAGACTCAAACTTTGGTACACAGACCCTCTTAAAATTCAGGGACCACAAACCCTGAACACTGACCCCAATAACCTCATGCTAAAACCTTAAGAAAAAGAAATTAGAAGTTCAGAGGCCTCACATACCGAACAATGACCCCCAAGTACCTGAGATTGAAAGTTTAGGATGCAGATCCTCAAAGAGTCAAGGACCATATGCCCTGAACACTGATCTCCAAACCTCAGACTCAAGTAACAAAACCCAGATCCCTAGAGTTCAGAGACCTAACACTTTAAAAAAAAGTCCCAAACACTACAGACTCATATCGTGGGGCACAGAACCCCAATAGTTCAGAGACCTCTTACCCTGAATACAGATCCCCCATATGTCACACTCAAACATTAAAATATAGACCATCAAAGATTTGAGATGCCAAACTACCTGAACACTGTCCCCCAAATACCTCAGACTAAAACCTTGTAACTCATACTCTCAAAGATTTCAGAGACCTTGCACTCTGAGTATGGACCCCCAAATACCTCAGACTCAAACACTAGGACACAGTAAAAATCCAGAGACCTGACATCTTGAATACCGACACCCAACCTCCTCGTCTTCAACCTTGGGGCACAGGCCTCAATGCATACAGAGACCACACACCCTGAACACAAATTCCTAAATATCTCAGACTCAAACATTAAAACCAAGATTCTCCAAGAGTTCTGAGAACTAACAGTCTAAACAGACTGCCAAATACTACAAACTCAGCCCCTGGGACACAGACCCTCAATAATTCAGAGGCCATACATCCTGAATATAGATCCCCAAACGCCTCAAACTCAAATATTAAAAATCAGACCCTCATAAATTTGAGAGGCCTCATGACCAGAACACTAACCCCCCACCAATTTCCTCAGATTCACACCTTGTAAAACAGACTCTCAGTGAATTCAGAGACATCACACCCTAAAACCACAAATACCACCAACCCAAGCTTGGGAGAGAGACCCTCTAAAAAAAAAAAATCACTGACCTCAAGCTTTAAGTAATTCACATTAAAAACTTTGGAACAAAGATTCTAAAAGTTCAGAGACATCTCACCCTGAACATTAGACCCAAATACTTCCAATTAAGAGCTCAATGAGTTCAAGCACAACACACCCTGAACAGGACTCCCAAACACTTCAGACTCAAAAATTGAAACAAAGACCCTCAAATAGGACAGAGGGTCCACTCCTGAACACAGAACCCAAATAACTCACAGTAAAAACTTGGTACAATGACCCTCTAAAAGTTCAGAGATCTCACACCCTGACTGCAGACCCCCAAATACCTCAGACCCAAATATTGAGGTATAGAAACCTACAAATTAAGACACCTCACACCCTAAAAAATGCCACTAAATAACTGACTCGTAAAACCTTGGTAACCCCTTAAAAGTTCAGAAACCTCACACTTGGACCTCCAAATACAACACTCAAACCTTAAAACACAGACCCTCAAAAGTTTTCAGAGACATCACACCATTAAATATTGACTCTCAAATACCTCGAATTCAAACCTTGATACTCAGACCCTCGGAGAGTGTAGAGACCTCACATTCTGAACACAAGCCTCCAAAAACTTAGACAAAACATTTGGGACACACATCCTCAAAGAGTTCAGAGATTTTATATCTTGAACAGAGATGCTCAAATGCCCCAGACTCAAACCCTGGATCACAAAGTCAAAGATTTCAAAGAACTCATACCCTGATCACAGATCCCAAAATACCTCAAACTGAAATCTTGGAATACTGACCAAGTTCAGAGTCTGTATTAATGAGTTCAGAGACCTAGCACTCTGAACACAGACCTCTAAGTACTTCAGAATACAGACCCTGAAAACTTGGAATACAGACCCTTAAAGAGCCAGGGTCTCACACCCTGAAGTCAAACCCCAAATACCTCCAACCCAAACTTGGAACACACTCTAAAAATTCAAATACTGCACACCCTAGACACAGATGCTCAAACACAGACTCAACCCGTCAAAAATTCAAGGACCTCACACCCTAAACAGAGGCCTCAAATAACGTACACTAAAACCTTGGAACAAAGGCCCTCTAAAAGTTCAGAGACTTCACAGACTAAACACAGACTGCAAATACCTCCAATTCAAACCTCGTCACCAACCCTCTGATAGTTCAGAGACCTCATGCTCTAAAAGAGACCCCCAAGTATGCTATATTCAAATCCCAAGAAATAGACACTCATAGATTTCAGAGACCACACATCCTGAACAAAGATCTCCCATTACCTCAAACTTAGATCTTAGAACACAGATCATTCAAGTGTTTAAAATCTCAGATCCTGAACTCAGACCCCAAATACATTAGACTCAAACCTTGGGACAAACATCTTCAATGATTTCGGAGACCTCACACCATAAACACAGACTGGAAATACTTCAGATTCAAACTTTGGAACCCAAACTCTTAATGAGTTCAGAAACTTCACACCCTGAATACAGAACTCCAAATACCATAGATTCAAACTTGGAGCGCAGACCTTCAAAGAGTTTAGACACTTTACACCCTGAACACAGACGTTGAAATACTTCACACTGATACCTTGAAACACAGACCACCAAAGGGTTCAGAGATGTCACTCCTAAGCACAAATCCCCAAACAGCAGACAGACATTAAACATTTTACAATCAATTTAGAGACCTCATATTCTGAGATGAGGACCCTCAAACTGCTTAGACAACTCACACTTTAGACACAGACCCCCGAACTGCTCAGAGATCTCATACTCTGGAGAAAGATGCCCACACAGCCCATAAACAGAGATCTCCAAATAGCTCCGGGGATTCACTCCATCGAACACAGATACCCAAAGTATTCAGACACATCACACTCTGGATACAGGCTCCCCAAATACCTCAGAGACCTCACAGTCTGAAAATAGATACAGAAACAGCTCAGAGACCTGCAGACAGACATATCCTAGACACATACCCAAAACTGTCTCACAGATCATACACCAAGAATACATACTCCCAAACGGCCAGAGACCTCATACCCTGGGAGTCAGCCAACCAGTTCAGGGCACTCAAAAACAAAGACTCTAACCAGCTAATAGATCTCACATGTTGACATAGACCCCTAAACATCTCAGAGAACTCACACTCTGAGTTCAGAGACCACAAATCCTGGATGCAGAACCCACAAAGAGTCCAGAGACCTCCAGTCCTGCACACAGACCACACTAAATAGCTAGGAGACCCCAAACCCAGGATATAGACCCCCAAATAGACAGACAGCTCATATGTGAACACAGACCTGCCAATGGCTCAGATACATCGTGACACAGACTCCCCAGGAATGCAGAGATCTCACATCCTGGCATACAGACCTCCAAAAAGCTCAGAAACATTACAACCAGGGACGAAGACATTCAAGGAACTCAGAGACCTCACACACTGAGAAACAAACCCCCAAAACTGTTTAGAAACCTCACACGCTGAGAAATCAAAACCACAAATAGATATCACCTCACACCTGTTAGAATGGCTATCACCAAAAAGTCAAGAGATAACAAGTGTTGGTGAGGGTGTGGAGAAAAGGGAACCCTTGTGCACTGTTGATGGGAATGTAAATTGGTGCAGCTACTGTGGAAAACAGTATGGAGGTTTCTCAAAAAATTCAAAATAAAACTACCCTATGATCTGGCAATCTCACATCTGGGCATTTATCCAAAGGAAATGAAAGCAGGATCTCAAAGAGATATCTGCACCCCCATGTTCAATTACTGCATTATTCACAATAGCCAAAGTATGGAAACAACCTAAATGTCCATCAGTGGATGAATGGATAAAGAAGATGTCATAGATGGATAGGTGATAGATGATAGACAGATGACAGATAGATAGATAGATAGATAGATAGATAGATGATAGATAGGTAGATCGATAGAATTCAGCCATAAGAGAGAAGGAAACCTCGCCATTTGCAACAACTTGGATGGAACTTCAGGGTATTATGCTAAGTAAAATAAGGCAGAGAAAGACAAGATAAATATTATATGATATCACATATGTGGAATCTAAAAAAGCCAAACTCAGAGAAACAGAGTAGAATGGTGGTTACCAGGGGCGGGGGTGGTGGGGACAGATTGGTCAAAGGATACAAACTGCCAGTTATAAGATGAACGATTTCTGGAGATCTAATATACACCATAGTGATTATAGTTAATAATACTGCATCATAAACTTGAAAGTTGCTAAGAGAGTAGATCTTTAATGTTCTCACCACACAAAAGAAATGGTAACTATGTGATGGGATGGAAGTGTTAGCCAACACTATGGTGGTAATCATTTTGCAAAATATAAATGTATTAAATCAACATGTTATACACCTTAAACTTACACAATGTTATATGTCAATTATATCTCAATAAAGCTGGGGGAAAAAGAAACCTTATACCCTGAAAAAGATCCCCCCAAATCTCAGAGACCTCATCCACTGGAGAAATGATCCCCCAAATAGCCCAGAGACTTCACCTCCTGGAACACAAACTCCCAAAGCGTTCAGAAATGACATACCCAAGACAGAGACCCCATAACCGTTTAGACACTGCAAACTCTGAACAGACACCCTTGAGCAGGTCAGGGTCCTTACTACAGTCTGGAGAAAAAACTGCTAAGAGCTCAGGGACCTCACGCCCAAGAGAATAACAGTTGTCCACCACCTAGAACAGTGCTTGGTATACAATACGTGTTCATTAGGCGTCTGTTGAGTGAATAAACTACCTTGACTCAGCAATTCCACTTCTAAGAATGTGTCCTAAAGAAACACTTGCACATGTGCACAGAGCTGTGTGCACAAGCATAGGAGGAACACACTGTTTTGCTAATTTTTAATATTATGATTGTTGTCCTTATTATGTATTGATGTGTTTTTCTTCCCCTCGGGATAGGGACCTCACTCCCCTTAGGGTAGGCCCTGTCTGTTCACCTCTGTGGCCCTAGTGTGAGGCCACAGCATGAGGATAGGGGCACTCATCACATAGTTCTAGAAAAGAAAGAAGGGAAACATGTATCCTCCTCACTCCCAGATCCCCATTTCTGTCAGAAATGCCCAGTCCTGTGGCCCTTATGAGATGGTGCCCCTGAGATGAGGTGGTGGCCCTGTCCCTTCTGTCAGCTTCAGAGACAGAGAGAGGCCGAGGAGGGTGTAGGTCTCCTGGGGAAGATATGTGGGGACACAGTACCTCTCAAGCGGCAGGTGGGGAAGAGGCCTGGGGTACAAGGAGGCCCCCACTCTGCACATTTGCAAAAAGATAGCCAACTGCGAAGCTAGAGGGAAAAGTCCACACAGGACCACTGTCACTACTAACAGCAATTGCAAGTTCAGGGGGTTTCCCAGACCACCCTCAGTTTCAATCATTTGCTGGAAGGGCTCACAGAACTCACTGAAAGCTTGTTATACTCATGGTTACAGTTTATTACAGGGAAAGGATACAGATTAAAATTAAAATCAGCTAAGGGAAGAGATGAACAGGGCAGGATCCAGGAGGGTATCAAATGCAGAGCTTCCGGTTGTCCTCTTTTCATGGAATCAAGACAGCGTTACTCTCCTGGCATTGATGTGTGACAATAGCATGGAATTTTGCCAACCAGGGTACTCACCCAAGCCTTGGTGTCAAGAGCCTTCAATGGGGCCCCATCTTGTAAGCCTAGTTGCCTGCCCACTTGGCTGATCTCAGTTTCCAGCCCTCAGGAGGTCAAGCTGCATGACCCAAATCCCCCACCCTTCATCAGGTTGTTGGTGTGGCTCAGAGTCCCCACTGTACATCACATAGTTATCTTCTGGCTGGACCAAGTCCCCCACACTAAATCACACTGTTGGTGTGGCTCAAAGCCCCCACTCTAAATCACATAGTTACTATCTGCCCGGACTAAGACTCCCAATCGAACAAAGACATTCCTATCACACATGACATTCCAAGGCCTAGATATTATCTTCCAGAAGCCAAGGGCAAAGGCCAGACCTCTCGGGGTGAGGTTAAATTCTTTACTATACAACATCATACACTGTGATAATAATACACACATGGGAGGGGGCATCGTGGAGAGTTGTTAATAATGGAGAATCGCTAATATCAGCTAATATTCATGAAGAATTTCCTACGTACCAGAAACTGATCCAAATGCTTTACAACCTCTTAAATCCACAAACAACCCAGTGATGGTGGATCTGTTAATATTTTGTTTTGAAGATGAGGAATACTGAGGTATAGAGAAGTTCGTTAAATTTTCCAGGCTCTACAGCTAGTCTGTGGGGGAAGCAGTATTCATATACTTTGTGACCCTGGGTGTCCTGCCCTTAAACAACCTCTATTCTGCCTAGAATAATAGTACCAAATGTCAGTCAATGGTGCCCACATGCCCATACTTTACATAGGATACCTCTAATATCTATGCTGTCATGAATAATAGCAATCTCATGGTAGAAACAGCTGTTTAACCTCTTCATGGACAGACCCTGGAGAGATTCCCTCACTCTCCTCCTTGTAGGACACCTCCACCACCATCAGAGAACAGCCAAGCCCTTTTAGCACAGCATTCAAGATCTGACTCAAGCCAGGCCTAGTTTTCTAGTTATTCCAATCACACTTCTCCTATATTAATTCATTCACTCAGCAACCTAATATTTATTGAGGGTCTTCTATATGCCAAGCACCGTGCTGCGACCTGGGAAGACAGCTATAAATAAAACAAAGTTCCTGCTTCTACAGGGTTTATATGCTGGAATAGGGGTCAGCCAATTTTTTCTGTAAAGGGCCAGATAGCAAATAGTTTAAGCTAAGAGGGTCATATGGTCTCTGTCACAACTACTCAACTCTGCTGTTGTAGTGGGAAAGCAGCCACAGACAATATGCAAAGGGACAAGCGTGGCTGTATTCCAATAAAACTTTATCTACAAAGACAGACAGTGGGCCAGTTTTGGCCAATGGCTGTAGTCCGCCAACCTCTCTTTTAGAGACAGTTATTGAACCAGTACATAATAAATATATACCAGGTGGTGATGAGTGTTATGGAGAGAAATTAAATAGGGTGAGGAGGCAGAGACCGACTGTGGTGTGCTTCACCAGGAAGGAAGTATGAAGCAGAGAAACTTGAAGGAGGTTAGGGACTCAGCCATGGGGCTCTCTGGAGGCAGAGTGTCCCAGGCAGGGGAAGCATCCAGGATAAAAACCCTGAGGTCAGAGTGTGACTCTCTCTAGTATTACTTCCCTCTTGTCTCCGCTCAAATGACCTATCAGTGAGGCCTTCCCTGCCCACCTTAAGTACATCCCTCCACCCCACAGTATGCCTTTTCCCCTGACCTGGCCTAATCTTTCTATGTAGCACTTGCTACCCTCTGATGTGCTATACATATACTGACCTACTCTATGAAATTTGGGACCCTGTTGGTTTTGTTCTCTGTGGTATCCCCATCACCTAGAACAGTACTTGGGCACATAGCAGGTGCTCAGAAAATTCTTGTGGAAAGTGGCCAGGAGCCAGGGACTTGGCACACGTCACTAAGATGCATAGATACCCTCAAAGATGGGCATTTTACTGAGACTCAGAGAGGACAGGTGACTTGCCCAAGGTCATACAACCAGGACTTGAGAGCTCCAGGCTTTGAAATGAGGGCTTCCTGGCTCCAAAACCCACAAGTCCTGGATTATTTGGGGTGCCAGTGAGGCTTGAGGTGAGGTGGACCCCAACATTTCAGGACAAGATGGACGGATCGTGTCTATCCTCTGAGAGATGGGGACCCATTCTATGGCTGATTTCAGGAGACACAGAAGAAATTCCCAACAATGATATCTCCACAGATCAGTTCAAGGGGGATGTGACCCTCTGGACTGTGGGTGTGACCCTCAATCCCAGGGGACAGTCTGAGGGAAGTAGTCACCTTCTACTTCCATGTAGTCACCTACATGGTCTAGGCAGCAAGATGTGGATGACTTTACAAAAAGTCACATCACACCCACCTCTCATGGTCTTTTCAGACAGTGAACAGACTGGCTTGTTGAGGAAGGGAACTCATATCTAAAATGTAGTCTTTTATGAAGTTTCTCAGAATAACCTCTTGGAGAGACAGATGAATTCTAGGTGAGGTGAAATTAGTGGATTTGTACCCATCATGTGGCTTCTGTAGAAGCCCTTACTCTCTCTCCTCTCTAAGGGTAATGGTACTAATAATACTGATAGTAGTAGTATAGATACATTATAATAGCTGATAGTTACTGAACATTTCCTCTGTGCCAGATCCTACTTAAGATCTTTATACTTTCCATGTAGTAACATTCAATTTCTTCCTACCAGGACCCTTACATCTTTCAAGGCTACATTTAAGAGGTGCCTTCTTCATGAAATCTGCCCTGATCATTGAGCTTGAAAGTGACCTCTTCTTCCTTTGAAAGTTTATGACATTCTCTGTACACCCCTTGGAACTTCTGGATACTTCTTCTTCTTAGTTATTTGTGGCATGCTTCAAAATTATAAAAACTTTTATTCCAAGACCTTGTCTCATACATCATTTTCCTTCACCAAACTCACTTGGTGCCTGGAATATTTGACAGTGTCTAGGGTTAAAGACCCTCAGAACATTTGGCCCATCCTCATGTTTCAATTCCCTTTATCTGTCAAATGAAGAGAATAATAGTATCATCCCAGTAGGGTTGTTGTGAAGAATAAATGAGATAATGTATATAAAATGCTTCACATTATACTTGGTATATAATTAACACTCAATATTATCTATTTGTTTATTATTGATCATATATTCAGAATGATGAATAAATGGAAATAATAGTATACAGCAATAGACACGAAAGCTTGAGCGCCTACTATGCACCAGAAGTTTTAAATACAGTTTTTAATGGAACTCTCCCCATGATATTTCAAGTCAGGTGTGATTATCATTATGTTACAGTTATGGTTCAGCAAGCTACATTCACCTAGTAAATGGTGTATTACTCTACAGCCTTTGTTTTCCACGTTCACACACTGGATAATTTATGCCTTGGCCTGTCCTCAGAGAGGCCAGGACCTTTATCAACGGATACCTAGGGACACCCCAGCCCCACCCAACCCTGTCCCATATGTTAGAAGGAAAGCACTGCTTTCCAGAGGCCCAGCCAGGTTAGATCTGAACACCCCCCACCACCCAGTTTACATTTAAGAATTCTCTGGGGCACTTGTTTAAAACACAGATTCCTGGCATCATCCTAAGTTCTCAGGAGGAACTTAGGAATCAGTTTTTGTAATAAACATCCTAGGTGATTTAATACAAACTGACTTCAAACCATGCTTGACGAAACAATGCAATGGGTGATTGGGTTATATTTAGGTAATTCTCTGCCAGAGCTGTATACTCTCCAAGACTTCCCAAACATGAAGCCCAGATTCTGATTCAGTAAATTTGATGTGGGGCTTGAGAACTTGCATCTCTAACAAGCTAAGATGATACTCTGAGGAGCTAGAATAAAGCACTGTGCTCAGGAATCCTGGGTCAGGATTCGGATGCTGCACTAGGGCTCAGCTGGAAAGACTGCTGTAATAGACTTGCCATGTCCTCCAAGGGAGTAACCATGGAGGCTGCTGGCAGGAATGCCAGGGGCTTCCCATTGTGCCTCCTGGAAATGCTCCATCTTACTCAGGACATGTGAATCAATCATAATGCACAGTGCAACCTTTTCTCTGTAAAGATGAAACAGCTGAACCCCTTTCCATCATCAGCAGAGACTGCATTCTAACTTATCTATAGACTAACGGAGATTGCCTCATATAACTACATCCACTCCTTTTAGCCAATAGCAACGAGTACTAGAAGCAGTTGGTAAAGTTTAGAAGTACCACAATGGCTGAAGGATAGTGAAATTGCGTGTGACTGGGATTAGGAACCAGGTATGCCTAAGAGTTAGGGCTGAATCTTTGAAACCATGTGGAGAATTGGACTGGCAGGAGGGAAGAGGTAGTGTGGAAAAGGAAACAGATTTCACAAAGTGAAGCAAAACTTCTTTATTTTCATCATTTTGTCCAGGACAATTTTCTCTGAAAAAAAGAAAAACTGTTATACAAGTAATACATATTTATTGTTAGAAGGAGAAGAGGAATAAGAAGATCCAGATCAATAAAAAAAGTTCATCCATAATTCCACCATGTATACTCTTAATATTTAAGAATGAAATCCTATGAGTATATCGTCATTGCATCTCCATTTCCTTAGAAGTGACACTTCCAAGTTAAAGGGCTATGTACTCCATGTAATAACTGTTTGTACTTGGTGAACTGTGTCCTTAGCCCATTTCTCTGTACTTTTTCTTCTCTGTTTGTAAAGATGCTTTATATATTCAGTATCTTTAAAAATATGTTCATTGTTAACTCATCTGGGATTTATTCTTCTCTCATCCACATTTATTGAACAATGAAAAGTCCCACTTTAAAAAATCACATTATTAAATCCTCGTAACCCTGTGAGGTAGGTACTTTCATTAGCTCAACGCTGCAGATGAGAAAATGGAGGCATAGAAAGAGTGAACAGTTTGGTGAGGAGTGGCGCCAGATTTTATTTTAGAAGCTATCAATAAACTTATTCCTATTAAATAAATGTCAAGCAGATCACTTTATTTTATCCCTCAAACATCATTGATTCCCATAAAGGAGCTGGAGCGTTCTGACTCTAGACACCCTAGTTCCTTAGGGAGAGCAAAGCCAGCAGCCTTATACTGAATGGCTCCTTCTCTCTGACAAGACATTTAAAATATATCATTTATCCCCACCCCGCCAAAAAAAAGAGTAATAAGGAGGAAACAGTAGTTTCCTCCTTGGTAGTTTTTTTTTTCAAATAAAAACTTGTAAATCGTGATATTCAATGCTACATTATTAAAAACAAAACAAATGCATCTATGAAAACAGAAGAGGTACAGGTGAAATCTTTTTTTTTTTTTTTAATTAATTTTTGGCTGTGTTGGGTCTTCATTTCTGTGCGGGGGCTTTCTCTAGTTGTGGCAAGTGGGGGCCACTCTTCATCACGGTGCGCGGGCCTCTCACTATCGCGGCCTCTCTTGTTGCGGAGCACAGGCTCCAGACGCGCAGGCTCAGTAGTTGTGGCTCACGGGCCTAGTTTCTCCACAGCATGTGGGATCTTCCCAGACCAGGGCTTGAACCCGTGTCCCCTGCATTAGCAGGCAGATTCTCAACCACTGCGCCACCAGGGAAGCCCCAGGTGAAATCTTTTAGAGTCTGCCAAGAAGACCTTCCTGATTCATTCCATAGTGTTCTTATCCTATTACCCTTTCTTTCTGGGGATATATTTTTCTATTATCTAAAACTTTCCTCAGCCCTACTGCCCTAGTCTAAAACCTTCAGTGATTCTCGTTGGCAATAAGGTAAGGTCCAAACATTTTCAGTTGTCTTTCAAGGCCATTCACAATGTAGTCCCAACCTGCCTTTCAATCGGATTCTCCACCCCTCTTCAGGAACAGGGCTATGCATGATGTTACTTTTTCTAAGACACATCTTTTTCTATACTTCTGTGTTTAATGCAATAAAGAGATCAAAGGAATTTTAGAACCAAGGCTTTAAGGCTTATCTAGCCCAACCCTGACATTTTAAAGAAGAAACTGGTGC